>NC_141607.1:39330480-39387980 GCF_047967505.1 Dipteris shenzhenensis
ACTATTGTAGTTAAATTAATAGTCTAGACACCTAGCAAGCTAATAGCTAGATGGAGCCTCCAGCTAGAAAAAAAACCAAAGAAAAAAAAAGAATTTGATTGAACCATATATGTGTGAATTTAAAGCATATGTGCAAATGATTTTGCAATGAACCATATGCACAAAGTAATTTGTTAATGCCATGACACATGTGCAATGGTGCATATGCACTTGTATATATGCATATATTTGGAGGATCACATCCCCTTGTAAGGTGTAAATTGTCTAAATTTTTTTTTTTTTGTTACAAATACTTTGCTCATTGCACCTCTCGACTTTCCTAAAACCACCCCTCAACTGTCTTACATGGTTTTGGTTGTCCTATACAAAGTTATGCACCTAATATGTTTTATATCTTTAGTGCAAATGTACTTCTAGATGGCAACATAATCAAGCTTGGTTTATGAGATACAATATTTTGAGTAAATTTATGCTTAAGTTTTAGCCCAATAGTGTGGGATTATCCCTAGGATAGGGCAATTCTCAGCTTGAATCTTTGTAGGCTAGATTATTATAGTGGCTACTTTATTGTAACTCAATCATGTGGGAAATTGAACCCCCCCTTGAATGGTATCCAATCAAGCAACTTGTTTGGGATCTATTCCTCAACAAGAAAAAATGGCTTGATTAAATTACCCATGCATCATGCTCTAACCATGAGACAATTGATCAATCTGGTGATGTGGATAGAATTTCACCCCTTACCCTTAGGATATGCCAAGCCTTAGAAGGAGATTCCAAATCTAAAATATGATGAACATAATCATCTCCAAAACCTAATTCAATAATTGCATAGAATTTCTCTAGCCTTTTAGCATCTGCTGATGTTGTTGAAGTAGAGTCACTTGCCTTCCCCTTTCCCTTCAAGGTTGTGGGTGTTGGATCCACCCTCCTATGATGATTGATTCCCTCGCTTGACTAAATCTCACAAATTCTCCCTCATAAGAATAAAATTTTCATTTTCCAAGAATGGAAGCATTGGCCATTGAATTTGTCTATTTTAAAGGTAGCCATGAGAGCGTCTTATTTTATGATTAGGCAGTGTCTACTGTCTTACAAATGTCTATAAATATCAACCATACAAGTGCATGTTTCAAACAATGAAATCAAATAATCCTAGTCTTTTTGCATCAAAATAATAATATGGCTTTTTCTTCACAAGATTTGTCACTTTTCTATTGACATATCTAGGTGCTTCTTTCTTCTTTTTGAATTATGCTTTCACATATGAAGCATTAGAAGAGCAAGAAGAGCTAGGCATTTTGAATAAGCACACTAACTAAAAGTTTACCTGACAATAAATCATACTCAACACTCTTTCAAGCTTTCATCAAGCATCCAATCACCAAAAATATAGTATTAAACTAGAGAAAATTCTCAATTCAAACACCATGAAAAAATTTTGAGAAGGCTTTTGAAGCCAAAGTGGAGCTTGTATACTAGCCCTGGGCCACCAGCAACAAGGATAAGCACAAAATGGAGGAATGTCACCTAGGAGAACTTAAGCAAGCTCGACTAGTTTTTTGTTGATTTCTCCTCATCCTACTAGAGCATTAGTGCTCAAAATTCATCAGCATCTTCCTCAAAGGGTCGTCCAATTGCAGCTAGAAGGGTTGGGAAAAATTTATCTCCAGCAGAGAGAATTTGATGTGAGGTCATTGGGTAGAGTACATGTCGACACGGGTAGCACCGAGGATATTTCCCTAATTCCCTTTGAGCTAGAGGTGCATCCTATTAAGGGGAAAGTACACTTGAAAGGGATCAAGAAATGGCATAGAAACAAGAGAGAACAAGCTTAAGCGAAAATTGGGGCAAAAGAGAGAAGAAATATAAAGAAGAGAGATGAGAAGAAGAAGATGATGCAGCAACTAGGGGGCTAAAGGTTTTCTAAAACTTAGAGCTCTGATACCACATGTTGGGGAGTGGTGGGAGAGAAGGGATGTATGATAGCAAGATTTGGGAACACAACAAGAATCTAAAAGTGTGTTCTATTGATTGTAAGAGATAAGCCTCTCATTTATAGAGTGGGATAAAGGGTGTCCTAGATCATAGGTACCTCTGCTACATCAAAGGCAATTAACCCTACATCATAGGGAATTGCTAAATCATTGGCACCTCCTTAAGAGAGCGCCTTCTACTGCATCATCACCTGTGTCATGGTCCTGGATAGTACATGCACACACACACACACACACACACACACACACCCCTCCCCATTGGGGACCTTTGATCTCTAGGGGTGTATCTCATTTTGGTAATGTTTTGATACAATATAGTTTATATCTATCCCAGATATTGGCAGAAAGTCTCTACATGGATGCAAAAAGAGCATGGGGGAGAGTATTGGTAAGCATTGGAAATTGTTCACTTGATTTGTATTTTCATCTCAAGAAAGAGCATTCACATTTTACTTGTCCCATTTGTCCCATCCCCTTATAAATAAATATGACCTAGTGATTACATTGGGGGGTACATCTCCTTCCCTCTCGCTACAACTGTTTGGTTGGGACCAGGATAGAGAATTACCATAGAGACTACCATGTTGTGAATGGGCTCTAATACTATGTAATGGGATAAGGCCCCTAAAATGAATGATGCCTACCCATATTGGACCACTATGCCCCTAATTAATACTAGGATATATGTAATATGCTCTAGGAGATCTAAGAGAATCTCCTAGCTTACCCTGGAAAACCCACTAATATGCTTCATTAGGGCCAACTTCACATAGTGGACCAATAAGGGACATAATGAAAAAAGAGACCGTTTGGTCCTTACTTCATTAATTGTTAGAGAAGGATTAGACTGAATCCTAGACTATCTTAGTCTCACACTTCTCAATGATGCCTTACACTCCCTCATCTCAATAGTACTCACTAACTTTGTTTGTATTTTGTTGAAATGCTCCCCTTGAGCGAGAGGTTAAACTTCTTCCATAAATACCAATACCTTGGCTATACTCCACTTCAGTTGGATGTACTTTGGGACTCTACTTTGGCACTTTGTGAAATGGGATATGTGGTCCACAACATCTGTGATCTTTCGAGATCTATGTTGGAGAAGTATCGAGAAAGCATGATAACTACAGAGAGAACCCAAGGATCCCCCATTAATAGTGGCAGTGATAAAGAGAATGGACACCGATACATTCTCCCTCCAATTTGAACCTTGGTGAACTACTGATATCACTACAGTAAAGACAAAACTGTGAGGACCAAGGACAATAACAAGCTAGCACATGGTTGCAACAGCTAAACGAACGCTCATCCCCCCCATTTCTCCCACTGATAATTGATGGGCAAGCTGAAGGGAACCCTGCTTCTCCCCTAAAGCATGCTCTTACTTTCTGGAATCCCTGGGTTGAGATACCTCGAGGATTGCCCCCATACTCCTACGATTGTTTGACTTGCTTGGAAGCCATCCCAATGTAAAAGAAGTGCAAATTTTCTAGGATCTCCCTTACACATCTTCTTTTCCGACCGAATGGTATGATGACAAAACGTGCATAGAAATGTATACATTTGTAGTTCTTCGCTCCAACCATTCTGCAAAACTTGAGATGCATTTGCACTAGGCCATGATCTATATGCCTTCTTACAACATGGATTATCACAAATTATAGGTAACTCATAAAAAGATTCTGGATCCCAAAACTCTCACTTCTTTGCATTTAGAATCATCCCAAAAATCAAATATTTGTTGCATACCATTGTCTCCACTTTGTAATAACCATCTACTTTTATTTCTCCACATTGTCAAGAGCTCATGTGGCAAATCGTCCTACTCTTAGCTAGCAGATTTGGCACGGGAACTTTTTGGGTAACTGCCACTGACTGGAGCTATCGACTAGGAGCGTGGAGTGCAAATTTATACATGACTGAATGACTCTATTTGGTTCCTAATGCACAGTTCATTTACATCAAAGTTTTTAAATAAGGGCTCTCGTTACGCGCGCCATGGAGAGTATGCAAGTCCACATGAAATAATAGCTTCGTGCTAGAAGACCATTGCATCATAGTTTTTGTCGACGAAGAGATTTTTCTGCTCGTGTTGCATCTCAAACACAAGAAGGATCTTAAAGCTCATTTGAGATGTGTGATTTGGGGCTTTTACTCTATTATTTGTGCATTAAGCCGGCCCAACCATATCCAATCAACTGTAAAATTTATCATCAGCAAGGGCGAGATCTCTGACTAGCCCGAGACTTTTTCTCCATCCACATTTGAGGGTATACTACTTATATGCCTACGTAGACATTTACATGAACTTGTATTGTAGCCCTCACGATCTCCAATGATATCTTAGTCTCGAAGGTTACTCTCTGCCATATAAAAAACAGTAGACCTGTGAGCCGTTATGACTCTCTAGAAACACCCTTTCACGGGCCAAGCACTACCATATATTATTAGCTCAAGATGTCTACTGCCAACAAATGGAGGTGCACGGTTCGCCATTCACTAGAAAGGTATGTAGTCTGAGAGAATATTTGAGGTTTGGTTGCCAAAGTGTGTGACAACATCCCACACTATTTTGCATAGAGAGGCTCCAGAGATCACCAGGAGGGCGGTATATTTCACTTCAGCATTGAGGCTTCTTCCTTGTGTGTAGAAAGTCATCATATCTAATTCCTTGACTGAGGAGTTTATTCTGTTGAGATCCGTGTATGCAACTACCACCATGAGTGCTAGTCACACCGTGATTATGTCTATGGAGCTCTTGAGGCTGATTTTACTATTTCTTTATTTTTACGAGATTTGCCTCACCAAGAAATGCTCAGCTCTTGCTAATGTGGATCCATTAGGACATTAAACTCCTTACTTCTAAGAGATCCCATGATAGATGCCAAAGACTCCCTAGCATATACACTGAGGCTCTACCAAAAAACGAATGAAGCACTGGCGTACAAGGTGGTAGTCATGCTTATAAATTGGAGTTAACTGGTTCGGTTTTTTACTACTTTCCAGTAAAGGAAAAGGACCCGTAAGACAAAAAGAGATTGTCCGTGAGAACTTCCTTTGGATTTTATTTCATTTCTAAAGAGAGATGCTTTTTTCTTATGATATTAGAGACTAGAATGCATTGGAAAGCCCACACACACTCTTGGTAGGTAGTGTGATTGTCTTCTCACAAGATCATCCGATTTTTTAGCTTGGAACATTAAAATTTCCTTGGGGAATTTTCATTCTTTCTTGAAGTTTATTAAATGTCAAAACAAAAGAGAGGACTTTAAACCTGATGGTGTTTATGATGCAAAGATTTGAATCCTCAAGAGAGTACTCATTTCAATAAAATTCCAAGATTTGATTATGCTAATCTAGATCGAGTGACATGGATAACAACTATGTGCTGCCATTGAAGCCTACAGTCCCACAATTCATAGTGTACATGTTTTAATGTGCTATGTTTGTGGATGGATGCAGGTGAGTCGGCATACCTCTCCATCAGATTTGCATTGATAATTCTAAGGCATGAAGATGGTGTTAGCAACTTCGAAGCGTACTCTAGAGCAGATTATCTCCAAGTACTATTAAATAAGATTGATTATTCTATTGGAGACTAGACATCAATATTGTTGTACTTTTTGCAATGATCTAACATGAATGTGAGTATAAAATTTGACTTTCACTTCGTTACTTTGTGGGAAGGAATGGTATGATATGAATTATTCTCACTTAGGCAGTATTAAGAGATTGGTTAACAATGGATTATTCTCATCAAGTGTTTGACACACACACGCACATGCACATGCACACGCACACATACACACACACGCACATGCACATGCACACGCGCGCGCACACACACACACACACACACACACACACACACACACATGCACACACACACACACACACATGCACATACATGCACTGTACACACACACCCACCCACCCAAGAATATATAGTCAGGAGCATGGAGAATTGTGCATGGGATCAACATCCAGCTTGCCAAAGGGGAATACATGGTCTAAAATCTTGGTTAGTTGATTCCCATACCTCAAGATACCATTATCTAAAAGGAGTTATAACTGCCCATAGTGGTCCTTGGTAACTACCACTCATTTTTATGACTTGTGACTTTCAACTTCCACATGACTTGTGACCTCCCAAGTTCCACATGACTCTACTTAGCCTATGACTTAGCCTAGGTGCCTAGATACCCCTCAACACCTGACACTTTCGGTGGGCAACACTTTTTGGAACAAAAAAGCGTAGACACGAACCCTTCTTAACCTCCATGGTGTAGGTTTTATTGATTACAATTGTACCATTTCATGGCTACATGCCAAGGCTGGAAACCCATAAAATATAATGTCATCCATGCTAGTTCATACAAAATAAATAAGTAGATGCATGAATCAACATGTTCACATTCCACTAGCACAGAATGGATACATTGCTCCAATCAAGAAAAAAACATTATGTTAATGAAGCTCCAACATCTGCAACATAAGTCGGTATAAAGTCCTCAAAGACATCCTTCATTTGTGTTTGAAAAATCTACATTTGACATAGATTAAACATCCCAAATTTTGAATTCTGAATCAGCTTTAGTCCCTTCACTGAATTCTTATTTTTGTTTAGAGTCTGCCATAGCCGGGGACCCGTCGGAACTAGTCGGCTGTCATCAGATTTCTTGTCCATATTATGCCAACTATCTGATCATCATTTGATGAATAAAATATCAAAAAAAATGTTGTTTTTGCATCCTTTATACCTGTTATAACTTTTAGATTGTTTTTTACCTTTGGAATGCATCTGACCTTCATTAGACTACGTAAAACATGTTAGAACTATTTGCCGAATTTATGTTTGGTGTTTTTCTTTCCCCAAGCTTTCATTTGCTGTATTTTTGGACCTTGAATACTTTCCAAGTGTTGAAATATTTTTGGTATGAAGTAGAGGTGTATGCATGACTCATCTAGCTGTTTTGGCTTCATTTTGGGCTCTTTTCGGCGTCAGGTTAAATTCCTCCAGGTTGTTTTGGCTCCATTTTGGGCTCTTCTAGCTCTGGGTTAAACTCCTCCTTTTCCCTTCATCTTTCATCCTTATCATTTCATGAACATCAGCATCATCTTTGTTTGCATTTGTTTCTAAATTTTTAGTTTGTGGTTTTGCATTCAAGTCCTCCCAAAGAGCTGGATCTTTGCCAACAAGGGGATCTAAATATAAACCAAAATCTAATTGCATAGCATAATTATTTCCACCAAAATAATCATCCTCAAACTCAGTACAAGTATCTAAGAAGATCTCAGATATGTCATCCATCAAATCTAGAATTTCTAGTTGTAAAACCACCTCCATGAGTGATTCTTCTAGAACATTGTCCGCATCATTTTCTTCACCCAATAATTGATCCGAATTCATTTTCATTTTGTCATTTGAAATCTCAATTTTTGTCAACATTGTTGGTTGCATTTCATTTGACTTTTCTGAGGCAATTGGACCTTTAAAGCCCTCACCATTTTGTGGAAATTGATCATCAGTAATCTGATTATGCTCAAAAGAAAGAAGAAACTTCAATATTTCACTTTTCATCATTAAACAATTGGTCTTTAGCCTTATTTGGATCTGAATTTTTCTCTTTTTTGTTCTCTTCTTCATTATTTTGAATCTGTACATCTTTGTAGCCCTTTCATCATTGCTTGTATCCTCATCATCATTTTCAACCTTCATACATTGACAAACGTTGGAAATAGATGCTTGATCATCTAGAACAACTTCTTGACTCTGTAGGACTGATGTCAAACCATTTGCATTACTCATGTGATCAAATTGGTCATCCAACATAGCATTCTCATCCTTGATGGACAATAGGAACTACTCAATAATAGCATCTTCCTTACATACATATTTGTCAACTTGCATATTAACATTAGATACATTATGAGCTGAAATAGCATCATCATCATTGGCATCAATATTATCATTCATTTCAAGGTTGGCATGATTGGTTTGAATCAGATTAGAAATGTACCCCAAACCTTTTTTGTGTTAAGGGCTTCTATAGTTAGGTTCCTCAAAGATTGCATGTGGATTGGTCTTCTCTTGCTTTCACATCACATCAATGGCAAAAGATGGTGCAAAGGCATAGCATGCACACTCATCATATGACTCTTCTGAATTTTGATCACCTTCAATAGGATAGCAATCATCTTTATCATCATTTGTTGATCCAAGTTCTTCTTGCTCCATTTGTTGATGAAGAAACCCAAAACTTAAAGGCATTAGATATTCATGCATACTTGAACTTTCAGACTAGTCAGGATTATCATTTGACTATTTGGAATCGATGTTTAACTGTTTCAGGTTGCTATCCAACTATTGCAGCTTACTATGGACTGTCGTCATTAGATTGTTGTTTGACTGTTTGGAATGGATGTTGACTTGGGTATATTCTGAAACATCTACATCCATTTGATTAGAACCAAAAATAGCTGCAAACCTTACCACCATCTTTGAAGTCTTTGTCCGCATCCGAGTCAAAATTAGAATCATTGTCCTCTTCATGTCCATATTAGGACTGTAGAATTTTAACTCTATGATGAAGTTTGAGATATCAGCCACATACTAACGAGATTTCCAATCTCCACTATGCAATTTGGTGTACCAAGATTTTGCATCATCAAGATAATGCTCTTTTGCCTTATGATCAAAATTTGCAGACAATAGACAATGCATCCTTCAACACTTGTTTTGCTTTGACTTTGCCATGATATGAATGGTAAATGAGAAAAGTAGAGATAAGTGTACCTTTGATGATGCTTGAGATTGCATAGACTTTAGGATTTTTCTTCAAATCGGTCGACCTTCACAATGTGACATTCAAAACTGTATCGGATTGTTTTTCGATAGCTGCAGACAAGTCGAACCTCAATTCAACAAGAAAATCTCTTCCAATTTCGAATCTGAAAACATGTACTGAAAGCTAATACTATATAGAATTATGTTGTTGAGTTGGATTTCAAAAAATAGATAAAAATGAGAGAATAATGGTCGGACTTCTATAGGACTATACTAGGTCGGTGGACTGTTTCCTGCTAGAGCAAGTTGGACTGCATGGTCGGACTATAGTAGGTCAGACTACATATCATCAAATACTATATTTGAAATATTTTATGGTTAAAACTAAGCATTGTCTAAATTTCCTTTTATTTGGCATACCACAAATGGATGAGAATACAAAGAGATTCAGCCCTCTCAAGGACACTTTAAGGGTCAATTATTATAATGTTTCATGTTGTGACATGCAAAATTCTGTAGCTAATATCCACAAGAAAGGCTATAAGCTAGCCATAGCTGACACTCACTATGATTTTGAACTAAAGGGAAGTGGCAATTATATTTCACTTGGACATAAGATTGATGCTATAGCTTTTAAGAAAAGATGATCAGAGATATTTAGTATACAAATAGACATGGAAAGTAGTAAAGATGATCAGAAAAGATGATCAGAGATATTTAGTATACAAATAGACATGGAAAGTAGTAAATCTGATTTCTTTTACTTTTAAAAGACATGCACATAATAGATTCTTGATCCTAAGAGATGATCCTTCTCTCACACAACATCATGCAAATTACATACTTGCAGTTATAGCTGATCTTTAAAAGTTACACCCTTACAATTATATCCTTTCGGATCATACATATGTTTTCCCCTTATTTGGGTGGTCATTTTTTAATGCTAATACCTGGCATATCCTGGTGGGTAGAAATTCTTAGGATAATATTTTTGACTAGAACCCATACGAGCCTGATCAAATTTCTATTGTACTTCATCCTTCATTTATAATTAACCCCCTTTCTAGTGCAACATCTCACCAAGCTAGGAACATGTTGAAAACTAAATGGAAGGGCTTGGCACAGCTCCAAGATTCCATTTACCTTCAAACTTTGTTGTCAACTACAGTATAGAGTCTGAATACAATTCAAAAATGTGTTGAATAACAACAGTCACAATATTTTGGTTAATTTTAACTTCTGTGGGACATAGTAAATACACTTTCATGTGCAATACTAGACTAGAATTTTCTGTAGGTTGTTCCCTATTTCATACTTTCTAGGAGCATAAGATTCCTCCTCAAGACTTTCAAAATTCGAATATGACACCAATTGATTGATAGGTCTATGGACTATCTTCGTGTGTCAATCTCATCAACACTCCTTTGTTCATCAATAGGGGAAAGATTATCACAACTGTCGATAAATTTTTGAATTAAATCAATTAAATTTTGAGAAATGACAACATCCATTTCCGTGTCTTGGTTTATGCTGCTCAACATGATAAAAAATACAAAAACCTTTGCTCAAGGTTTTGGCAGCCAGTTTGTCTTCATGGGTAAATTTACTGGATTTTCCAATTGCTCTAGATCTACTCTTTGTCCTACAATATCTAGTAAATCAATTGTTTTGTTAGCAAAATTTGCTGACAAAAGAGTTCTAAAAGGAAAGCTTAACCTGACCGAAGAAGTTTTTGTTTCCCCAGGGCCTAATGGGCTATCTCCCTCCATCAATGAGTTTGTCCTCCCAGAACTCTCCATGATAAGGACCTTGGATCTCAAATGATATACTTATTTTTGCAATTCCTCCACCTATTTTCTCAATAGAAAGTCTTATCTAGCTTCATTCTAATAGTCCAAGCCTGCATTGGCTATTTTTCTTGATGGACTAGTCTATTTTGGATTTGGTCCCACAAACCTGCCATGTACTCTATGACTTGCACTTGCAGGCTTTCCACCTCTACATCTGGCATGAACATGCCCATTATTTTAGTCTCCTCATCTATCACAGTCTTCAATTGTTCTTCCATAGGTTTTAATGCAAATAGTAGCTGCTCCTTCAGCATAATATTTTCCACCTACAAACTTTTGTTTGCCTAGGCCAATTGGTCTATTTCCTCCCCCACATGTTTGGTTATGTTCTGGACCACAGATCTGTAGCATTTGCTCGATAGCCTCCTTCTCTACTAGTTGTTCTTTATATTGTAGGACAAAATGCTCCATGCTTTCCTTCTACTCATCATATTCTTCCATCATAATCCTCATTTCTTGGGCTTTGAAGCACAAATCTTCTTTGAGACTCTCCACCTGATGTCCCAACATGTCATTGTCATGTTTCAAAATTTTCCATTCATCATACACTGACTCCATTTGAATGCTCTTGTGCTCTTCCCGTTGATGGAAATTTTGCAAAAATTCAAGTGCCTTTCTTGCCTCATTATACATAAATAAGTTTGTTCTGGAGGTTCATCTTTCAATTCTATCTCGTGCCTCCCCTCCACTGGAGATGCAGATTCCATTGCATGTGTCTTTGTAGCTTCATCCATTAGCTTGATTTGTTGTACTGGGGCTCTCCTATACTGTGTTAGGCTCTAGTATCAATGGCTCTGTTTGCATCCTGTTTGCATCTACTCCTCCTTTTCTAGCTCCTTATCTTCCTCTTTTTATTGTTCAACTATGGGAACTAAAGTTTTCCTCTTGTATTCTAGATCGTTAGGCCTCCTTGGTGTGGTTTTCACTCAGAGAATCTTCCTCTTAATATTTGGCTTTTCCCTTGATTCTATTGAAGGGGAATTACATCCAGTGGTCCATTTTATCCTTTGTTCTTGTTTTCCAGGTGCTCTTGAATCTCCTCCACTGTATACCCTACCTTCAATAAAGCGTCCAACTAATCCTTGCTCTCAGATTCTTGCAAAAGCCTCACTTTAATCTCTACCTCTTCGACGAAGGACTTCTAGATACACTACCTAGGTCTGGGGACATTAGGCATTTGGATAAAAAGAGCAAATAGAATTGGCCGAAGTTTACTATGTTGGATGCTTCTCCTCTTATCTTTGTTTGTGATATCTCCCATGATTCTATCTGTAAAAATTTATGCCCAGTTTACTTTGTGGCTTGTCTTAGCATAGTGCATAAATGCATAGTTATTGGGTGAGAAATAATCATATTTCATTAGTAGTAGAACCCTTTCCAAAAACCACTGGCACTTCTCCTTCCTCTATTCCACTTGTGCATTTTTCACCCAAAACTATCCCTTTGAGTGGACCCGAGGGCCAAATTCCTTCATCATGATCTCATCAGTGTACCTGTTTGGTGGCTTTGTTAGGGCTTCTGGATCCCATGGCAACTGGAAAACCCTGGAAATCAATTCGGGTGTGATTGGAAGGTCTAGCATCAAACTACCCTCCCTACTCTGAAGGTGGTAAAATTGCTCCTCTCTTTCCATGTTCATTGACCCCTTCCACCACGGGAGCTTATGATATGCATGCAATCTCATATTGCACAAACATATTGCATTTAGCACGATTCCATCATCCAAATTGAGTTTAAAATCCATAAAATGTGTCAAAGTATCCCAAGACAACCTCTTACAACTTGCAAGAGACTCCACCGTTTGTTCTTCATCCTGTTTGATCATCTTCTTCAGGGCCTAGCTTCTGAGTACCACTACATTGCCCATGTCACTCTATGTTTTTTCATGGTTGGGTTGATAACTACTTGCAAACTTGTTGAACTCCTTCCAGCGTTCTCCGCGAAGTGATCATCTTCATCCTCGGGGGGATTACATAGTGCATCTTGCATGTTGAGAGAGTTGAAATGAATTTTGGTGCGATTGACAACAAGGATCAAGAATCCAAACTTGCAATGAGAAGGATGGAGTTGCAGGGGTTGTGAGTATTCACACAATGGGAGTATGAATTTTTAAATAGTAACCTCCACACGTGCAAACCCTCTCCGTCACCTTTGCAAATACTGATGGCCACTTTTATAACCTCGAGATATCATGCTGCCACATCCAAGACGTCATCCTAATTTCAATTTCTGACTAGATATGAACCATCGGACTCAACTCTGATAAACTTCGATTTGTCGAATCCATGCTGAGCCAATCTGACTATTTTTGACCCATCAGACATATTCCGTAGTCTAAGAAAAGGCTTCAATCATAATATATTTAGGGGTTTGGGCTAAACAAAACCATGCATATCCCTTAACTCGGTTGTTTCCTAGCCCAGGTCCTCAATGATTTTGAAGGGCCTATCATACCTCAACTTTAGTTTGCCGAAAATTTGCCCAACCTAGAGTTAAACATCAAAACCCAATCCCCTTCTTTAAACAACCTGTATTTTATATTCCTGTTCACCCATGCCTGTCTTTATGAGACTGAAATATTTGTGATATATATAGGGGGGGGGGCACTCGTCATATGTAACCCTATCACATGAGTTCAGCAGATGGGTCTTCATTGATTCCATTACTTACAGATTTAGGGGGGGAGGTCACTCACCATATGTAACCCTATCATGTGAGTTCAACAGATGGGTCGTCATTAATTCCATTACTTATAGATTTATATATACGTAAGGAAGTAAATTAAGGACTAAATGTTAAAATACAAAAGGGTAGTGTAAATTACAAAAGTTTCAGAAGCTTGAGAGAAACTCCCATTGTGCAACATGGAGATTTGCAAACTTTTTTGGAAGAGTGGTTTATGTCTTGTGACATAAAATGAGCCCAAAACTTTCAAGAAGGTTAGAAATCCCTACCTTCGATGGTTGCAGTGATATGTATTCTCTACATTGTGTCAAATCAGTGAAATTTTCCTCTTACATTGTCTCTATAGAAAGTCAACATCCAGGGATGATATTTTTGCACTAGTTTTATTACCAAGCAAAAGTTTTATATCGCTTGTGAAAGTTTATATGCTCTAGAAAGAATAAAATCTCACTATATTCGCCATCGCAATTTGACACTAAAGTTAACAAAAGAGCTAGGTTTAGCCTTTAATATTATTAAATTATAAATAAATTCCATGAAATTCACCAAAGTTTTATATAATAAATATGTATATTTGAAAAAATTTGCCAGCATAATAAATGTTTTTATAATAATTTACCTAGATCTATAGAAGTAAGCACCAAAAGAAGACTTGTGCAATCAAGTACAATCTAGTGTTAACATTTTATGTTTTTTAAAATGATAATAATGTGGAGGTTTTATCTATTTGAACATGAAGCACTCATTAGGGGAGAAATGGGGTCTAAAAAGGGCCTCCAATTAATGTTTCCTAATTTCAAGGGATTAGAGAGTGATTTCAGGTGTACCAATGAGAGTGCTAGAAGGTGTGGGGCAATGGTATGTTGAGGTGGAGGGAGAGAGGAAGGGAAGCAAAACAGAAAAGGGGTGTGTATGTGTGTGTGTGTGATAGATAGATAGATAGATAGAGAGATAATTATCTTCATCAAAGATTATATATTAAAGATAAAATAGTTTTAAAAGTTCTTCTACTTCCTTAACATTCTACGGATATTCAATCCTCACAATTAAGACCTTAAACCTCCAGTTGCACCTTTGTTATATCGTTCTAATATCGACACGCATGAGGTCTCTAAAAGGTGACATGTGTATGACTTACATGATGAAATACTTATATTCAACCACTTGATTCTAATTTAGAGTCCACTCTCCATCCCTTCTCTTTAGTCCCACCCAATGCCAAGGGGATTGGTTCCTAGCCCCTAAGATGGGATTAGATGCGACCACTTCTAAGGTCACGTTCTTGGACTCTTTCGAAGAGAGAGGTAG
Source organism: Dipteris shenzhenensis (assembly GCF_047967505.1). Classification (NCBI taxonomy): domain Eukaryota; kingdom Viridiplantae; phylum Streptophyta; class Polypodiopsida; order Gleicheniales; family Dipteridaceae; genus Dipteris; species Dipteris shenzhenensis. Next base: position 39,345,108 of record NC_141607.1, read on the forward strand.
TGACTTTTTTTGTTCCCACATAAGAAGCATGCCAATTTGATTTAAAGTCCACTCCATTCATTCACATAGTCACAACCCCCCTCATATGCGTTGCATTGAAATAAACATGAAAACTAAGTGTTAGAGAGATAGATTTTCCCATAAATATTCACATGAGGTTCAAATGTACCACATGGAAGTAGTGAAGATAGATTTCCAATCCCTTATCCTAAGCCCCACCTAGTGCTTGGCCAAGGGATTGGTTCCTAGCCCCTATGCCCACAAGGTGATGGGACTAGATGGGACCACTTCTAAGGTCAAGTTCTTGGACTTTTTTGAAGAGAGAGGTAATGGCTTTTGTTTTCCTACACAAGAAGCATGCCAACTTGATTTAAAGTCCACTCTATACATTCACAGAGTGACAAACCCCCTCATACGCATTGCATTGAAATAAAGATGAAAGCTAAGTGCTAGAGAGATATATATTCTCATAAATATTCACATGAGGTTCAAATGCATCACATGGTAGTAGTGAAGATAGATTTCCATCCATTATCTTAAGCACCACCCAGTGCTTGGCCAAGGGATTGGCTCCTAGCCCCTACGCCCTCAAGGTGATGGGACTGGATGGGACCACTTCTAACGTCAAGTTCTTGGACTCTTTCGAAGAGAGAGGTAATGTTTTTTTTTCCCCTACATAAGAAGCATGCCAATTTTATTTAAAGCCCACTCTATACATTCACATAGTCACAACCCCCTTATATGCATTGACTTGAAATAAAGATAAAAACTAAGTGCTAGAGATAGACTTTCCCATAAATATTCACATGAGGTTCAAATGTGCCACATTGCAATAGTGAAGATAGATCTGCATCCCTTCTCTTAAGCCCCACCTAGTGCTTGGCCAAGGGATTGGTTACTAGCCCCTACACCCACAAGATGACGGGGCTAGATGGCACCACTTCTAAGGTCAGGTTCTTGGACTCTTTCGAAGAGAGAGGTAATGACTTTTGTTTTCCTACATAAGAAGCATGCCAATTTGATTTGAAGTCCACTCTATGCATTCACAAGTTGGGAAAAGAAGTCAGCCTTAAAATTTGGGATGGTAGAGGAGCAAGCTAAGAAAGATGAGTAAGGGGGCATGGTAACTCAGACTCTATGCCCATTAGGTGATGAGGCTAGATGGGACCACTTTTTAGGGTAGGTTACATTGGACACTCTAGAAGGGCAAGTGGTTTTATCTCTTTTTTTGTATGCATTCTGTACCATGCACAATATGTTGTGTGCAAGTTGAACTAACATGTGGATTTTGTATATGTAGAGATTATATTGGACTACAAGGTTCCACACAATTTTTTATGAAATGGAAGGTTCTGTTAGTAGGAAGCATAAGCGTGCATTAACGGTGAAACAACACAAGCAAGCCAACTAGGCACTTGGAGAGAAACTTCTAGAGCAAAGAAATAGCTTGCTGAGAGACAAATGGAGACCATAATAGAGAGCACTGATAGATTGAGTAATTTCAAGAAGGCCATATTTGACACAAAGAGGATGCCTCGAGGATGCTAGAACAAGATGTCAAAACCCATGAGCTTGCCAACATTGTGGATTGGGATTGTGATGCATTACTTTGGGTTATCCCAAATTGGTGATGCTCACACACTATTTAAGCAAATGTGTGCTATAGGATTGGGATTTGCCAAATGATGTTAGCACATCACAGATGGAAAAATGGGATGCATTATGGACTGTGCATAAAAGTAAGGTCTTACGATCGGATAAGAAGAACCTTAGAATTGAAAGCTGGGAAAAGAAGTTTGCCTCAAAGTTTGGGATGGCAGAGGAGTGAGCTAAGAAAAAGGTAGGAGGAAAAGTAGTAATGAGAGGAAGGGTGCTACAACAATGAGCTAGCAACGTAAGAAATGTTACTTTTATGACATTTGTCACTAAGAAAGAGATCCTTGTAGGTGAAATGACTGGATCTGGAACATATGGGTCTATTTATCAAGTCCATCTAATAGGCTGTCCTGGTTTCTTGTAACATTGTGGTATGCTGGCAAACAATACAAGGAAAATTCTAGTAATCGTAGATGAGAGGCACAAAGAGAGTGGGGTATGCAAACAAGGCACCCTGTTCTTGTTTGAGTTATTGTTGTTACTCTAGAGGAGCCTCTTTGGACCATAACGCCATACTTCAATGGTGGGAGCTTATCTCAATTTTTTCTTCAGATACCATTTCATGAAGGGTCCTTGAGGCATTACTTTGACACACATTTGAAGGGAGGAGTAGAGAAGAGAGCACATGCAGAAGGCAAGCTAGAGGATGCAAACAAAGGATTGGGATATGTGGTGTAGAGAATTAGATTCTTTTGTGCTAGTGTGCACCATTTGATCCGTGCTCTCCTGGTGGCTGGAGTAGAATTCTTGCATGAGACCCAATGGTTCCATACATACTTGCACCATATTGCTTGATTTTACACCAAAAAAGTGCAGGTCGCATTGGAATGGGAAATGGCACAAGACATTTCAGAGGATCATTGGAGGGGCTTTAAGAAAATGAAGAGGCTACAAAATAAGAGATGAAATTGGGCACAATGGATTCTCCATCTCGTGATGAGCAAGACCATGCCCAGAGACATTGGCTTGCACCAGAGTTAGAAGTTTTTGCAGAACAATGGAGATATAGTCCCCAATCTAACATCTTTGCCCTTGGTTGGATTATCACTGAAATGCTGGGGTTTTTCTTTGATGCTCGTAATTATTTCACTCTAGGTATTCACGTGCCTGATAGTGCACTTTTGCGTGCCATTTTGACACACATTGGTCAAATGATGGCCAAAAACCCATCAGAGAGACTGAAACATGACAATGCAATGCATCGAATTAATATTTTTGGTTGTGATGGAGCGTTCCCATGCAAGAGATGGACCTTGCTCTAAGCCTTGCAAGGTAGTAAATTGTAATACAAGGCAAATCTTTTAAGCCATGTTTTCTTGTAATGTTATAATAAAATCACATTCTAAATCTCATTATTTTGAATCATAGTTTTTTGATATCTCAATGAGATATTAAAGTGACTTTTTTGAGGTGTAAAACATCTTTTTTTGCACTTTTTAACCCCTATTCAATATAGATATACTCGTTGGTTATATTTTGCACTCATTATTAAGGTACAAAACTCTAAATTTTGTTTTGCATGATATAATTTGGGATCAATGCATGAGTAACCGGTTTTTAACCATTCAATGATTGCCCAAAAGATCATACTTCAAAATAATGGTGCATGTACGCACTATGAATTTATAGTTCTCATCTAATGCTCTATCAAAGAACATAAAATATGATCTGATGCTACTTTTATAGTACCTCCTTGTACCCTTTTTATCTTTGCATTCTACAGTGACCCTAAATACTTGTGATAATTGTGGAATTCATTGTGCTCTTTCTTGCAGTTAACTCCGTGTTTGTCATTTATGTTAAAATAATAAATTATTTTTTACTTTCTCTCAATACTTGATTTTCCCATACATGTCTTTTCTAGATGTCCTAGATTGGCTTAAAGTCATTAGGCAACATCTTTGTATAGGAATAAGCAAGATGAGCAAGGAGTAGATAGTAGATGGAACTAGCTATGGAGTTAACATAGAGTGTTTCTACAGTGAAGTCATAGCAAACATAATGGGGAAAATGCCTCTCTCAAGTGACATGAATGATAATGGAGTATGCCACATGATCAATAGTGTTATAGGTAATATGACAAAATGTGCACAAGACTTGAGAGATGAATTACCTACTAATATTGACATGGAAAAAATAGATTTTTGGGATTTGAAGTTGAAACATGAGAAGGCTAAAAGAAAGAGGGCAAAATACATAGATTCATATTTCACTATTTCAAAGCAAGTGCGATATGAGCAACTAAAGTATGCATGTGATCCATCTTTTGAGGCATCGTTAGCCATGGAGGGAAGTCACGGGGATGCTTCTCATAAAGCACATTCATTTAGAAATTTTGATTGTTCACTTGTACTAGGGGTCCCCCAAGAGGCCATAGAGGAGGGAGAGAATCTTAGTGCTGGATCATTTGGAGTGTGCTTCATAGTCACTTTTAATGGTTTTTTTTTCTTTCGTCAAAGTATCACTTATGTAGCAAAGCACCACAAAGGGGATGTTGCTCACACCCTAAAGTCATTTCATAAGGAATACGGAATATCACATCCAAGGATTGTCAGATGCATAGGTTTTACAAGAAGCTTACCTTGGATCAACATTTTTTCATACTTCAATGGAGGGAGGAGATATGATGATGAAGCTACCCTTTGAGAAAGGGACATTCAAAAAGCAAGTGTTATGTCTAAAATGAAATGGAGTCACTAGGAGAGAACCGGATCCAATACTTGGTGATGCAAAGCTTACTAGATTAAAGGCATTTGTGGAGGCTACCCCAGACATCATACATGCAATGGTTGATGCGTTAGCAACTGTACACCAAGCAGGAATTATACATTGTGATCTTCACCCTTTCAATGTGATGCTCGATTTGACCAAGGATCACTGTCCACCACGAGTGGGCATTATTGATTGGGGACTATTGCTTCGGTCTATTGAATCAAGAGAAGCTCTTAATTTTCTGAAGCACACTCTAGATATGGATGATGCAACTTATAAGATTAAGAAGGGTGCGGCAGTAAGACACAATAGTCCACCACGATTGGGCATTATTGATTGGGGACTATTGCTTCGGTCTATTGAATCAAGAGAAGCTGTTAATTTTCTGAAGCACACTCTAGATATGGATGATGCAACTTATAAGATTAACAAGGGTGCGGTAGTAAGACACAATAGACTTCATCCTTGGCAAGCACCAAAAATAATAGACCTATAATGCATATAGTAAATAATCATATGTCTATGCCATGACTAAAGAGCTTATCACTTTCTATAAGGAATGTAAGTAATACTATTTCAAGGAGGATTACACAAAACAATCGGCATGGAGTGGCAAGTTGTGACATGTTTATTTCAATGTGACAAACTATATGTTTGTAGAAAAACAAAATAGAATGACATTGGCCAAGATGAATAGTCATTTGGCAAGATTTAACACTCAACCCCATGCTTATTTGTGCCCTACGGTTGAGATGATGACTCAGTGTTTTTTCTCCGATTTGATTATGAAGCTACTATTTTGACAATTTTGTTTATAAACTTTAATGTTATTTCTTTCCTCAAATTTGAATGCTAGTATGTTCTTTTATACTACTTGAAGTTAATAAAGTGCTATAAATATATTTTCAATTTTCAAAAAAAATATTTGTGTTAGAATTATTTATTGATTTGAGGAGAGTTTGGGTATTTTATAGTTGAATTAAAAGCCATAAGGCATGCACATAACTAGTATTTATAATGATTAAATTTAAATTCACATATCTTGCATACTAAAATTTTAAAGTCATGCACGTAGAGGTTGAGGAGAGGTTCTAATTGAGGTTCTCTTTCCATTTTGAAATAGACTCACTCTCCTATCATGGCATCCCTTTTTAGGATTCAAGTGGTTGACAATTATAGCAAGGAGGAGTTAGGTGTTTTTAGGCTAACAAGAGACAAAATTCATCTGACATTCTCTCATGTTCAAGAACAAATTAAAGGCGATGAGCTTCTATTGGGATCATTTGAGTTTGTTGAGGATGAGTATATAATAACCAAATGGTAATCAATGATCAACTGCTTAATCACATAAATAGGAGCTCATGCAACATGGAGGAAGGGGGGAGGAAGCTCTTCCTCCATGTAAGATACATTGCACTCAACCAACTAGTAAAGAAAATTGTGAAGTTGAAGTGAACATTTCTTCAAAGCTCTCTAGTAAGTTACTAAGCTCCAATATTCTTGAGCTTTGGCAATGGGAATGCAATAGAGTTAGCTCAAAGCTGAGAGAGAAATGGTAGTGTCAAGGGATGATAGGTTTGAGTTGCATTCTGAGGACTTCAATGGTGTACCTCCTGTACAAATTTGGTGTCATGAATGTAATGAACTTTATTGGTAAAGGCTTGATCGAAGACAAGCATGCAGCTTACAACAATTGCTTCTCTAGCTTCATGAGATTTAACATCTTAGAGAGTAAAAAGCATGAACTCGAGTATATGGTTTTTTGAGGACTACAAAAAGAAGATATGACCAAATTAGTGTATCAACCAACAAGGGATGACAAAAGAGAGATAGACGATGCAATAGAGAAGTTGCATTCTTTTATGATGACAAATGAAGTTATCTTTTGTTCCTTTATTCCTCAAGTATTATTTTTAATGTTCTTACACTAAGTCTCTTACTCATCTCATATTGTATTAATAGGTTGGGATTTTGAGGTGATTGAGGCTACAATGCATGATTTTAAGGACAAAAGCTTGGTGAAGGTGTGATGCAAATATGATAATGCATGGCTACATTTGTGTCCTCCAAGATCAAATTTCTACACAATTCTTAGTGAGCACATGAAGTCAAAATCTCACATCAAGTTACTCATTAAAAAAAAAGAAAGTTTAAAGATAGCAGTCACAGGCTTGTGAGGGCATCCCGAAAAGGATACAGAGCATGATCCAAAGTAAAGATCTCTTACCAACTTCTTGGTTTCAACAAAAGAAAGAAGCCCAAGTATGAGTGCTCTATCTCCCAATACAAGTAATACTATAGAGAATGAAAGCTCTTTTGTAAATTTTACTTTCTTGTGTTGGGGTCTTTAGAGCACTGAGGTCAAAGTAGGTACTAACAAATACATTAAGATTAAGCCTTTCTTAGATTATCAATGTTGTGGAAAGCATTGGTTTATAGAGTGTCATGTTAAGGTGATATTACATGATGGAGATAAACACTTATTTCATTAATTTTGGACTTGTCAATGTACAAATCCATTTTTATAAATACTTTTGGACTAGTTTTGGGATAAAATTTAAGAAAACCCACTCTTCAAAAGCACAAATGAAAACATAAAAACAAGCAAAATTTTAGAGATTTTTAAAGGCGATGAAGTCAAAATTATAAAACTTAACGTGACACAAATAAGTCACACCAAAAGATCAGATTCAAAAGTTGCAAACTCTCGTAATATTTATAATGGTGTTAACAAACACCTTAAAAAGTTACAATATAATCATAATTGTTTGTAATCTTTCACTTCCAAGTATCGATTCCCAATGCTCTACCCACTTAAAGTAGAGCATTCCCAATGCTCCACTCACTTTATTCCAAACCTTTCATTTCACACTATCGGTTAAAGTGTCAATTAGACCGTTCACCCATACTCATCTGCGCAAACACAATACGGTGCTCACCCATCCTTATCATAGCAAACACATCTTTCTCTTATTCTTGCTCTATTTATTTTATTCACTCCTCACCCTCAATATTGCATTATTGAATTTGTATTCTTCCATCCTAGTGTCCTTCTACAAACACTCTCTTCTTTCTTTCATCCTAGTCCTTCTGCAAGCAGTTTCTTCTTCCATCTCTCTTTCTGTATCATCTCCCCACCCATGGATATATATAACATCATTGGAGACATGGAGTCAAGAATTAATATCTCAAAGAATGGATTGCTAACCAAGGAGCAAGGAGAGAGGCCAAAATTCAATAAGGCTCTACATTGACACAGATGGGGATAGAGGAATTTGATGCACAGAGGCACACTGAGAGGGAGGAGACTCTAAAGATAGCAAAGAGCAAAAGAATTTTAGAGAATATTATAAACACACGACAAGATCTATTAGACCTCTTAAGTAACCTTTGCTATTGCGACACTCGGTAGGGGCGATTTGATGTGGATGCTGAAGAAACAATAAGGGCCTTCCAAATAAATTATCAAAAAACAATCTGCTATGACTAGTGCTTGAATTTCTTCCTTTATTATAATTATGTTGAGGATACAGACGTGGAGTCAGTGGACGATTGGATTTCTGAGCAGATAAGAGAGACTAATGATGAGATCTTCTAGTGTGGTCTCGGCCTGTGTGGCCTATAATAGTCGATAATCTTATTTTGTATCCTTTGCAACAAGTCTATTAGGGCTAAGAAAATCATGTTAGAATTGCTAATACAATTTGTTTTTGAGTGGAAAATTCTCATCAAGTGTGGCTCTTATGACTCTATATTGTTATAAACTGTGACCCTGTAGCATAATTTGAGTAATCTTATTGTTTTGAGTCGCAAATTCTCATGTATCCATGATAAATTTTCCTTATGTATGCATGAGTAAATGCCCCTTATGTATTCACTTATAATCAAATAATAATACAAATGGAATAAATATCATAAGTAAATATACTCATGTATTGTAATAGTTAACATAAGTAAAAAAACCACCATCATTAGTCAACACAAAAAAGGTAAAAATATTCAAGGACTCATGTTTCTTAGGTCATATACATGCTTTACCTCGGGGGAGTCACTCATCATATGTAACCCTATCATGTGAGTTCAAAAGAATGATATTTTTTATTCCTAAAATTTACAGAAATAAATATACATAAGGGACTATTTAAAATAGTTTTGGAAAAAATTTACAAATTTGTATAGAAAAGGGGAACATTTTATTAATGAAAAAATTTACAGATAAGGGATTTTAAATATAGGCCTTGAACGCACGTGATATAGAGGGTTTATACATAGTGACCCGCCCAAGTGCTTTACAATGGAATAGAGTTTGATGAATCCTCTTGAGGCCATGATGTTGTAAGAGTACATCAAGTCTCTACTTCTTATGTAGATGGTGTACACCACGTTTCTACTTCTGGTGCAATCTGTAATAATTTTGAGGTAGAATCAATCTCTTCTTCTTGTGTACACTAAGTTTGTATTTTTGGTGCAAGCTGTAATAATTTTGGGATAGACTCAATCTCTTCTTCCTTCGCAAGATCTGATACTGTAGATGCACATTGAGTCTCTACTTCTTGTGTAGGAAGAATGCATCGAGTCTTTAATTCAAGTGGAGACTGTAATGCTTTTGATATAGACTCATTCTCTTCTTCCTTTGCAAGTTGCAACTCTACTTGAGGCTGTGATACTTTAAGAGACTAAATTGTTTCTTGTTTTTGTTTGGGTGATTGAGTGGACTCTACCTCGGGTTCTTCATTGACATCATGTTGTTTCCCATGGTAGCAATTAGGTTGTGAATGAGCAGTCTTAGCCATAAAATCTTGTAGCTCAAGCTCTATTATGCGTCTATTGAGACATGTGAGGCACGTTCAAAAATTTCATTAACGAACAACATGAAGTTGTAGACAACTCTCCACCCACTACTCTCAGGGGGGTCACTATGTATAAACCCTCTATATCACGTGCGTTCAAGGCATATTTCAAAAATCCCTTATTTGTAAATTTTTTATTAATAAAATGTACCCTTTTTTTATATAAATCTGTAAATTTTTTTGAAAATTGTTTTAAATACTCCCTTATGTAAATTAACTTTTGTTAAATTTAGATATTAAAAACATCCTTCTGTTGAACTCACGTGATAGGGTTACATATAATGAGTGACCCCCCCGAGCCACTACTATACCCATCTTTCTGCTCCACTATGATACGTGTCTAGAAATTTGGTTGCTTCAAGAGGACCCCCATGCGCTCTTTCATGTAATCCGAATTGGACATGGAGACGATAGATGACTCAATAAGAAAATGTGGAGGCAAGTTGGTGGCCGCAAGGAAGGTACAGTATGCTCCATGTTTGAAAGGATGTATGATTATAAGAGCTTTATTCTACTTTTCATACCAAAAGTCCCTGATAGGTGATAGAGCTCCACACTACTTTTGCTTTTCCTTAAAGGATAGAAAACCACTGATGCTGTGGCAACACTATTCTAATGATACAGCAAGGGAACATGAAGAACCTTATAGTCTTTTAACTTCAATTCTAAGCAAATGAATGCATCTAACATGGGCTCCTATAAAAGAATTCAACGAGAAATCAAAAGGTGAAATAGAAGGCTTAAAAGCTTTTATTACATACAAAGAGGAAATGCTCTAGAGATTTCTTGATTGGAAGCCCTCTTGGAAGGAACACACTACTATTGTAATTAGCAAGACCTACCAATTGATAAAGGAACTTGTAGAAGGAGAAAGAAAAGCATGGGATCGTGTCAAAGATGCCCTTCATCTTAGTGGAAGATGAAACCACCATAAAGAAGAGGATAAGGTAATCATATCAAGCTCTTTTTTTTAACAATAATTTTGTTAATCTAAACTTTTGTTTTAAATTAAAGAGAAATTGCAAATGAGCTTACTAACTCATGCACATTACTACTTGTAGGCAAAATCCAAAAGATGACATGCTTGTGGGTTTTCATGGATATAAATCAGATGATTATGAGTGTATGACTACATGCATGATCAAAGTGGGAGAAGGACAAAAAGGATATGATAATATTATTGATGCCTTTCAGAATTGTGTTATTGGTGGATGTGCAAGAGTTTTCCTTGCTAACCCATTGCATGATGCCCTCCCCGCTTGGTTGTTGCACTTCATTGCCCTTGCAGTCGATTTGATGCAAGGTTTGTTACTAAGCAATGGGATGCCGTTTATAGCTTATGGAATGACAAGTGCAATGGTGTTTGGGGGAACTAGCAAATAATGGAATGCATATAAAAAAGAGGAGCATGTTGGGAACACAAGATTATCCTGAAATTGCCAAAGACTACATTGCCATCTTCTTGTCCCCGCTTTTGAGCCTTGTGGACCGAGTCCACCTTGCGGGCAAAGTTTCATTTTTCTTCCAAATGTGGAGGTCTTGGATTGTTCATCATACACACTATACACTGAATAGAAAATTCATAACTAAGGAGGATTTATTAGATGTACAGATCTCGTGCCATTTTGTGTTCTTATTAACAAAGTATTTTAGAGAAATTTGTCCAAGACTTAGGTGCCCTTTACATCTTATAAAATCAGATGCAATTGAAATCTTCTTCAGTAAGATTGGAAGCATGGTGGGACATGAAAGTGCTTATGACTTGATGGACATGCTATATAGTGCTAGTAGTCTAAATAGGCTTGCATACTTTGAATGTAAAGAGGATAGTCCGTTACTTACAAGGGCAAATAACAACCAAGAACATGTCTAGAGGGAATTGAATCTCAAAGAGAACATGTCGAAAGCTAGTCTAGGAGACTATAATTTTGTCTCAATTAATGATAAACTCATCGAAGCTTTGAAGAAAGGGATGAAAAGTGCTCAAGAAATGTGTGAACATTTGCATATGAAGCCAAAGGGGAGGACTTAAAGTGGTGAGTAGAACCTTGGTTAGCTAGATTTGCAGATGCATATGCATAAGAATCTAATTCTAAAGAAGAAGATCAACAAGTAGTCATGTGTTAAATATAGAGAAAAATGACAATGATTCTTCCGTAAGTGAAATTAGACATTTGCTAGATTCTTTCCTAGATGAGAAAGAAGTAGTGAACCCAATTGATAGCATTGGTGGTAAGACTCTATTCAAGTCCACATTGGTAAGCAAACCTAATGGAAATACCACACTCTCTAAAGATAGACTTATGAGGGTTTGACAAGGAGTATTCTACTATAAAGAAGAGATACCTCTTGCTACATCAAATGAGAACCTATTTGGAATAGGTTCTGACTGTGCTGTATAAGGGCTATATACTTTCAAGAAGAAGACAAAACAAGAAAAAGCAAAAGGAAATGCAATCCAAGATCTTTGCAAAGAAAGAAGAAATAAGCTACATGGTATCTTGGACGAGTTCAAAAATTAAGAAGAAAGGTTGGTGGGGGATATATGGAATATAAGAGAGGGTTCAACCTATCAGATAACCCTTTTGGAGTAGAAGTACAACTTGGGTGGTATCAAAAGGCAAAAGGCTCAAGATGCTTCACATATGACCTTAGAACCTTAACATGATAGATATTGAGAGTTTCATTGCATTGGCAAGAATCACCTATGTTCATGTAATAGCAACAAGTATACTTTGGATGAGAATGATTGGAATGCATTCAATAGATTTAAAGGAGCATTAAGGGTACTTGGTATGTGCCTCTTCTTTCTCTTCTCTTTTATATTCCTATCTAAGAAAAAGCTACATTTTTATTGTGTGTTGAGTTGGATCTAACTTGATGGATGTCCTTATTAAATTATCATTTTGCATGAACTTCAATTACTTAAGTGGATGATTTGCAATAGTTTTGCAGTTACTTCCATGATTTCCTCAACCACTTAGCCTTAATCTCTTCTCTCCCCCCCCCCAATCCCCTAGACCAATTCTCTACATGCGATTTGTTATAGCAAGGTCCTATAAGAATGCAACAAAGTGGTTTTGGACACTGGCTTCTGCATGGGTTACAATAAGGTTCTACATGCATGTGGAAAATCAAATCTAAATACTATGTTTTAGTACGAGATACAACAAATTTTGGCATGGATGCGGCAAAGAGAGATCAAATATTATGTTTTGGCATTGGATTTAGTAAGGTGTTGCATGAATTCAGCCATAGAGACTTTAGCACTACATTATTGTATATTATCAAGGGTTTTCATGGAAGTAAAAAAGTGGCAAGGCCTCCTATGAATTGGAAAAGAACCATGGTGTTTTTAATTCTCGTAATAGCAAAAATGCAGAAGAAATTAATAAGTTTGTGATATATACAATTCATAGAGTTCCCAATCTTTGACATAGGAAAGCTCTAGATGTTTGTATTTGGCAAGAAATAATTGTTGTGTATTCTCATAAAATATTTTGTCAATTTGACTAATCCAAACATATGGTTTTTGTGACATTTTGAAGCATATATGTCATTTATAAAAGTTTCCAATCTTTGATGAAGAATTTCTATAAACGTTTTATCTTTTGGATTGTTGGAGCTCTTTACATGTTTTAGGTTAATTTACATACATCTTTAGTCTTAGAACTTGGTATGTATGGCACACATGATCTAGCTTCTTTGCTATTTGTCTCTAGATGAGCTCTAGATTACTTTTGGTATACATGCATTGCCTTGTTTACTCTCTATTTCTCTTAGTCTTTTGGCACTGTCAATAGGGTTGGAACTTGCATGTTGCCTATTGTTGCACTCTAGTACCTCTCTTTTTTCATGGGTGTATACTCAAATAACATGTTTGATACATTCTATATCTGTCATATTGCCTCAAAATGACTCCAAAAGTAGTAATGTATCTCTCACATAAGGACATTAAAAATTCCTCTAGGGAAAAAATTATAATAAATACATTATGGGATTTATAAATTTTAAGAAAATTTATAGAGGCGATGTAAGGAAATGAAAAAAATTGGTTACATAGGTATTTAGAAAAGAAGCCTTGAATGCATGTGATATATACATATTACCTAAGTGACCCCCCCAAGGCTATATACTGGCTTTTTAACCGATCTTCTTCGAGATGTGCGAGCTGCTCTTGGCAAAATTCGACTAACTGTTCTTGATCCAATTTTTTTGCAATGATCCAAAGGCTACCCATAATGAACTCCATCAAAATGATAGCTTCTAATCCGTAGACCAGTTGGAACAATGTCATGCTTGTGGTGACTTTGTATGCTATCAGGAATGCCCACAAAGCTAAGTCAAGTTGGGTAACCTAGTCCTGATGATTTTCTAACACTACCATTTTTAGAATGTGTTTGATTGTTTTATTGTTGCTTTTTGCCTTCCCATTACATTGTGGGTGATATGTTGATGCCACCTTGTGTACAATCATGTGAATTGTCGTTAGTTTCTTCACCGTCCTCCCTAAGAAGTGGCCTCCTTGATCCGATATACCAATTCAATCGGACGTCCAAACCGGGTTATGATCTTTTGATATAGGAACTTCATTGTACTTCTTGAGGAGTTACCTCTAAGTGCTTGTGCCTCAACCCACTTGGTGCAGTAGTCTGTTGCTATCAAAATGTACTGATTCCTTGTGATCTGTCCCCATAGGCTTTATCAGACCTATGAAATCTAATCCCTATTTCTGAAATGGATCAAGTGGAAGGACGAGATTCAAAGGTATCCAATCCGCATCAATAGGTTGTCCATCTCTTTGGCAATACCAACACTTGGCCGTGAACTCATGAGAGTCCTTTAGCATCATCGACCATAAAAGCTCGGCTTGAAAAAATTTCTTCACTCATGAGAGTCCTTCAGCATCATCGACCACAAAAGCTCGGCTTGAAAAAATTTCTTCCTTGTGATCTCGCCGGCAAAATGTTCGCCTACTGCCCCCTGACTAATACTACATTGCTTATGTTCTGGGACAGTGCGTCAAATCACCTGGTCAATTTCATGCTTATATAATGTGCCTGCATGCAATCACCATAAATGGTACTCCATCTTGCCAATCGGCATCATTAATTCTTCGTAAATGTCTATGGACAAACCCCATCTGTGAGGAATTGTAGCATCTAGTCATACCAGTCTGTTGCTTTCATCACTTGTACAACAAACAATGTAGCATCCGGTAAATCATCCAGGATGCCTTCACCCACACTTTCTCCTACTTCTAGCCTACTCAGGTAATCTACTTCCAAGTGTATGTACCACTCGGTATTGAAATTCTTGTAACAACAATATACACCATGCCAGCCTTCCTACGGCGGCTGAGGCTTATTCATTAAGTACATCAATGCTTGATGGTCCACATGAAACACCACCTGATTACCCAAAAGGTAATGTCGAAACTTCTGTAGTCACATAAATAATACCCAATCCCTCTCTTTTGATGACCGAGTAATTCCTTTCCACTGGCGACAGAGTTTGGCTTGCATAATATATCTATTAGAACCACTCAGAGCTGTGTGTCTGCATTATTACTACCCCCCAATAGCAATGTTCGATGCACCATGGAAAACAGAATAAGGTTACTAAAAATCATAAGCTACCATAGAAAGCATATATTGATATTTCAAGTTGAGCATCTTCAAAAAACTCATAGCATAATTTCTATTTCCATGATTAGCTAATCACTACCCTATGTCAGCATTAATTGCATGAGATCATAAGTTGCATCAAATGTTAATCATATATGCAAGTATGCAAAGCATAATCTATGTCAACAGTTAACCATACTTGCAAAACTATATAGTATTAATAATATCAATCATTTATGTACTATGATGAAATATTAGATAGTAATAACTAGATATGCTTGATTATCCATAGCATTATGTTTATCAAGACTTAATCAATATACAAATTGCATATGCTCAATCAACATAAATTGCATAAGGATTGGTCATGTATGCAATAGTGCATATGTTCTTGTCATCCATCAACCACTTCTGGCTCTAATACCATGTTGAAATTCATGGTAGAGGTCAAGACATTACATGAGAGAGAGAGAGAGAGAGAGAGAGAGAGAGAGAGATTTCTTCCCAATATCATCATCTTATTATCACAAGTTCATAGAGGTGAAGCCTTAGATAAAGCTAGGGAAAGCTACATATATGTCTAACAATATTTACAAGCCATGTATATATACAAGTTGTACTCTTTTAGGTGTGAGAATGAGAAGTAATATGAAGTCTCATGCTTATAGTTAGCAGTTGCAAAAATTTTTTCATGACTACCAATCCTAGCTACTAGTAAGTTACATGAAATGATCAAGAGAAAGTATAACCATAGATAAATGCTAAATATACTTTGAATTCTCTTTGAATTATGACATAAGGGATGTAATCTAAGGAGCATTTATCATGACTAGTCTTCTAATGAATCTAGGAGATCCCAATGGTGGTTGAGGAAGACAAATACAAAACATCATTTGTGATAGAATGGGGGGTCTTTTCCAGCAATGTGATGAATTTTGGCTTAAAGCACGCACCACCTACATTCCAAGAGTGGATATAGAAAGTGTTTGCTCCATATCTCACAACAGCTATGAGGGTATTCCTAGATGATTTTAGGGTCTTTGGGAAAAAGGAAGATCACTTGGAACACCTCAGACTGTGTATCATCACATGTTAGGAGTCTCGACTCAGTCTAAATCCAATGAAATGTGCATTTGCAGTCCAAAGGGGGGTTCTACTGGGGCACATCATTTTCGAAGAAGGAATGGCAATCAACCCAAGAAAAGTGGCGACCATTCAAGAAGAAAAGGCACCATGAAATGCAAAGGAAGTCATGCAATTTATTGGACAAATCAAGTGGCACATCGATTTGTTAAGTACATGTCCCACATATGTCAACCGTTAGCAAAGTTGACAAAGAATAATGGAAAATACATTTGGAAAGAGGGTCATTCCAGTTACTGAAGAAAATGCTAGTGGTAGCACCAATTCTGATTTCGTCGAGAATTCCATGTGTTCATGGACTTATTTTTTTATCCACCTTTTCATTATTTTATGGAAAGCTATGTTGTTGTTTTGTGTCTGTGTGTGTGTGTGTGTGTGTAACCTGAAATGTTTCATCATGATGTTCCCTCTTCTTCCACTATTTTAACTTCTTATACTATTAATATGTCGGATCCAAGCAGTATCCTTCTTCAGTTTAGTATGCCCTCCCAATTCTCGAGCAATCACAATCGCACACTCTAGTCCCTGAATCACCACCTTGTAAGTTGCAGGTGGATCTATCACCCTCAGATATAGCTCGTGATGAGGATTTGGATGTGGATTTGATAGAGTAGGATACACAGGTGGATATCTCTCCTTTTGATATAGTTGATGATGAAACAATGGAACAGACTGTGGATTTGAGAGCTCAAGATACTCAGGATACTTCTCCTTTACCAAAATGAACCTTCAATCTTTAGGAAATGCATCCTACTTTGCAATAGGTTTTTGACTTAGTGATTCAAAGTTTCCGCCATCCTGCTTATGTCAAGAAAATTCACAAAGCTCAAAAAAGAAATTGTATTTTATTGATGGCACTACTACTTCACTCAATGCTTTTGTAGTACAACAGGGGGTCACTTTGGAGTATATGGTCTTTATGTCACCACCTGGAGGCATGTAATTTTATATTCTCCTCCTTTGTCTTTTGGTTACTTGTTATTTCCATTCTGTGTGTTGAGGATATCATACTGGATGCCCCCTAGTGACTTGTAAGCATTTTGCACATTTATCAAGCACGTCTATAGTTGCTTTATCTTGAAGTGAAATTAAATAGCAATAGAACATCATAGGATTTGCATACCTCATTCAAGTTATTGAGTTGACATGGCATATCCAAGGTGTCAAAAATAACTGGATCGAGCTATTTTGATTTCCTATGTGTAATGTAAGGTGGCAAGCCCTTTATTCCAAGTAGACATACCTTCTTCAAGGTATTTGGCCTACGTGGAATGATGAAACCTCGTTTGAGGTATTTTCATGGTAGATGACATGGAAGGGGGTGTCCACATCATGCACTTTACTATGCATGAGGAATAGTTCAAACGAGGTATTCCTTGCATGCATGCTTAGGCATGCAAATACCTAGTTCATGCCCATGCATGCCATTTGAAGGTCATCCATTGCATGTGCATGCATTAGCATCATCATCATTGTTATGCCAAGCGTGCAGCATATCGGGATCCGTGGATGCAAGAAACTCCGTGATATATACTAATGACTCTTGCACAAGCCATCCCTCTGCCATGCTTGCTTTTGGTCTTGCTCTTTGTCTTACAAATCCCTTCAAAGTTTCATAAACTACTCGAGAAAAACATCCACCGACTATGAATGGTACCTGCAATGGCCACCTCATCAACTATGTGCACAAGCAAGTGCACTTGAGTTGTCATAATGCTCGAGGGAAAGTGCTTCTCAAGCAAGCATACAGCTTCGATGGATTCCACCCCAGCCTTCTCAGTGCTCGATATGGAGATCTATTTTTGAGATATCCACCTATTTCACATGCCCATGTAAGATATATTCATAATCAGTCTATAGATTATTCAGCTTAAATTGAAGAAAATGCAATCAATGCAATTTGATAGTAAGCATACCTCACAATACCACTGATCTTGAATATAGCATTTCTAACATCTTCTTGTAAGTACCCTTTTATTGTAATTGGGAGGATGGACTATCAAAGCAACAAAGAAGTCATGTCAACAATATAACATAATCATAATTACACTAACGCATCACGATTATCGGTACACTAATCCTACAGCTTAGAATACCTATAAGACTGTGTGCCAATCATGGGACTTGAGCCCACTAAGCTTCCCAAGATTGGATTTTGGATTCTGGTGTTTCATTCCATGTTACTCCCCATAGGGAATGGTTCTCCACTTATGACAGTGGAAAGACAGGTTATATGCATCTTGGAAATGACTATGCATGTGACATAGTGGGAGTAGGTGACATAAAGTTTTCTTTTACAAATGGGTCTACATTTATTTTGAGAAATGTGAGACATGTACCTAAGCTGACCAAGAGTCTCATTTCAATGGGTCAGCTGGATGATGCTGGTTTTCAGACCATCTTTGGTTCTGGGAGTTGGAAAATTCAGAAGGGCTGTATGCTTTTGGCCAGGGGTGCCAAGTGTGGGACTTTGTATCCCTTACATGTATCAAGGGTGTTTGATCATGTTGTTGCAGTAACCGAGTAGCCAAGCACTTCTTTATGGCATTGCCGGTTGGGCCATATGAGCCAAAATGGGATGAAACTCTTATGCCATTTGGGTTATGTACCAGATTTGAGTTTCTCTGATTTTGAATTTTGTGAGCACTGTCTCTATGGGAAGCAGACTAAATCAGCCCATAAAATAATGGGAAAGAAAGAGTTTGAAAAGCTTGATTTGGTGCATTCAGACGTATGTGGTCCCATACCTATACGGTCATTAGGCAGGGCTGAATACTATGTGACATTCATTGATGATGCAACTAGGAAAGTGTGGGCTTATGCTATAGCTCAGAAGAGTGATGTGTTCTAGGTATTTCAGAAATGGCTGGCCTTCATTGAGAATTAGTCAGGTAGAACACTTAAATGCCTACGGACTGACAATGGTGGAGAGTATCTCTCTCATGACTTTCAGCATTTCTATGATACATGTGGGATTAAGAGGGAGCTCACATCCCCTCATACTCCATAGCAAAATCCAGTTGCAGAGAAGATGAACCATACCATTCAAGAAAGGTTGCAATGCATGCTTTCCAATGCAAGTCTTTCTTGTGGTTTTTGGGCTGAGGCAATGAAGACTGCAGTGCACGTGATCAATAGATCTCCTAGTAAGAGTTTGGATGGTGGTATTCCTGAAGAGGCATGGAGTGGCAAGAAGCCCTCTTACTCTCATTTGTGTATATTTGGGTGTGAGGCATATGCACATCTGCCAAGAGAGCTTCGAAAGAAGCTAGATCCTAAGTCTAGGAAATGCATATTTTTGGGTTATGGTGAAAGTGGAGAGATGGGCTATCGTCTCTGGGATCCAAAAGCAAAGAAGATCATACGTAGCCATGATGTAGCCTTCAATGAGAAAGATGCATAAGACACCCATGAGGGATGTGGAAATGAGGAGAATCACTTTCCAGGACGTGAATCCACCTACATATGTTGATAGACAGCAAGCTGTCCATGCACCAAATGTGCAAGAAATGGTACCAACAAGTACTCCCATAGGTATACAATCAAGGGTAGATGATGGATCATCTACTGGTGGAAATGATGAGCCAAATGTGGCTGATATGCAAGTGGGACAGCAAGCCAAAATGCCCTTGAGAAGATCATCTAGAGTGTCTAGACCGCCTGATAGGTTTGTTCCAGGGGTGGACTATGTGATGCTTACAGATTGCGGGGAGCCTTCTTGCTACAGAGAGGCTATGATGCGCGAGGATCAATGCAAGTGGGAGTATGCTATGCAATCAAAGATGAGTTCACTTATGAAGAATAAGACTTGGGAGGACTTGGGACATGGAAAGAAAGCATTGCCATGTAAATGGGTCTACAAGATGAAGGTCACAGGTGATGATGTGCCTAGGTACAAGGCCCGTTTGGTCGCTAAAGGGTTCAAGCAAGAGAAGGGTGTGGACTTTGATGAGATATTCTCTCCAGTTGTGAAGATGACCACACTTAGATGCATGCTTGGCCTAGTGGAAACAAATGATATGGAGCTTATGCAGATGGATGTCAAGACAGCTTTCTTGCATGGGGATCTGCATGAGGAAATTTACATGGTGCAACCGGAAGGCTTTGAAGAAAAGGGCAAATAGCATTTAGTTTGCAAGCTGAAGAAGAGTCTCTATGGTCTTAAGCAAGCTCCTAGAGAATGGTATCAGAAGTTTGATGCTTTCATTCGGTCCCAGGGTTTTCGAAGGAGTGAAATTGATCACTGCCTCTACACTAAAAGGGCTACCGATAATAGCCTGATACTCCTGGCACTATATGTGGATGATATGCTATTAGCTCGTAGGAATACTTATGAGCTAGATGCATTAAAAGCCAAGTTGCATGAGGCCTTTGATATGAAGGATTTGGGACTTGCAGGTCATATTCTTGGTATGCGCATCATGCGTGATCGGAGTAGGAAACTCCTTTGGCTCTCACAGAAGGAGTATGTTACAAAAGTATTACAACATTTCAATATGGAGGGGGGGAAGGCAGTGAGTACTCCATTGCCTCCATATGTGAAATTAAGTCATACAGATAGTCCCAAATTAGATGAGGAGAGGGCCATGGTTGCCAAGGTTTCTTATGCATCAGTGGTTGGGAGTCTTATGTATGCTATGATAGCTACTAGACCAGACATTGCATTTGCAGTGGGAGTTGTTAGCCGGTATATGGCTAATGTAGGAAAGAGGCATTGGGTGGCAATTAAGTACATCATGAGGTACATGAAGGGTACCAAGGAGATGTGCATCTGCTTTGGTAGAGGAGACATGCGTGTACTTGGGTACACAAATTCAGACTATGCAGGGCATGTGGATAGTAGGAGATCCACTTCTGGTTATGTGTTCACCTTTGCAGGTGGTGCAGTGTCATGGATGTCTCGTGCACAGAAGTGTGTTGCTTTGTCTACCACAAAGGCTGAGTATGTTGCAGCCATAGAAGTTGCAAGGAGGCTATATGGCTTGATTGGCTAGTGGGAGATTTGGGGATTCATGCAGGTGTACCGACATTGCATAGTGATTCCATGAGTACTATTCAGCTAGCACGAAATTCGATCTTTCATACAAAGACCAAACACATTGAGGTCAAGTACCATTTCATTAGGGAGGTACTTGAGGACAAGTGCATAGAGCTTGTCAAGGTTCATACAGATGATAACCCTACAGATATGCTAATAAAGAGTCTACCTAGTCAACGGTTTGAGTATTGTCATGTATTGATGGGCATTGGATAGTATGCTCACTCGTTGTTCTCCCTTAAAGGCACATTGTCCTTTAAGTGGGAGGTTGTGGGGGTTAAAGGTCACTGTGCCTTTACCCCAGTTATGTATAATACTCAAACACGTATATAAATGAATGAAAAAGAAGATTAGGGTGTTCTACACCTACCAAAAACTTGTGTGGCTCTCTGTTTCTCTCTCTCCCTCTTCCACTCTACTTCCATTGAGAGCACTCTCAGATTTCAATGAGCATAGTAGCACAAGTACTAGTGGGATGAATGTGTTTGTAGATCTCCACATTGGTTTGGATATTGGAGTAGATAGTTTGGCAAGGGTTGATCTCATTGAGGATGAGATCAAAACCGTAGCTCATCATTGTCTCATCCAATTATTTTACATATTGGCAAAATTATTTTATATATTGTCTCATCCTCCTCACCTCAATGAATTTTTGTATATGTGCATTTGGCAAAAAGCATATTATTGTGTGTGACATGAGCATTGATATTTTTTTAAAAATATATGCTTTGGTAATCATGGGCAATGTTTGGAAAGTAGTGATGCACATTTATTAGCCTGCAACACAATTTCAAACTCTTTTGCATGTTCATAAAGGTGTCTAAATGTGTGTCTAATATACAGTGTAGACGAGCTATTAAACGCATGTATAACCACGTTGATAGACACATTAATAACCATGCCAATAGATGCATCCGTATTTTCATTAATTTTATCTGTGCCTATAGAAATGCCTGCTATTTTGCATGTCTAAATATGTTTTGTATTGTTGTGAGACAATGAAATTCTATTTGGGGTGGGATCAAAAAGCGTAATAATATCTCATGGCATGTTATCTATGGTACTAGAGTAGTTTGTATGATAAATCTCTTAGTATCTAGTATATTAATCACTTGATTTAAAAAGATGTCTTGGAAGTAATGCTATACCATTGTATGTATAGAATTTTCATGATATGTTGTTTAATCGAGTTTAGATTTCATTATATTTGCATCTGACTTAGACACAAATTTTGATTAAGTTGTCAAATGATCGAGGGATAATGAATTCTTATTTTTCCTTAATACATCCATTTGGTACAAGATATGAAGACTGGGATGATTTGACTTATTTTGAAATTTGCATTGATGAAATTTGGATTTGTTGCTAACCCACAAAGGAGTCCTTATGTTGAAGGGCCATTTGTGTGTTGTTTTATATGTGTTTCAAAAGAAATAGTAATACTTGAACTTTTGGAGCAAATAAGATCTTACCACTACAAGGCATAGGCCCTTTTTCGACGAAAATATCGACGTTTTTTACTTTTTTTTTTTAAATGGGCGCAAAGGTTGTTATTTACATCACTATAAGCATCGAAAAAGAATGGTCACTATATAAGCATCACTATATAGCAATGCTATCAAACGTCGCTATATAATAACACTGGTAAATGTCACTATATAGCGACGATTAATAGAACTTAAAAAAAAACATTAGTGAGGCTAAACAGGGCCATAGCAAGCCATGTTTTGCCCACTAATGATTTTTTTAAGTAATTTCAAAAATTCCCTTGTGGAAAAGGTGATACAGAATCACTCAAATGAACCGATCAAGTGACAGAAGCATATACATGTCGAAGATATACAACATTGTTTGTTACAAAATTACCCTTTTGAAAAGGGTGATACAAAATCACTCAAATGTGCCAATATACAAAAGGATGTAAATGGCGAGGTATATGCAAACTACTACTACTACTACTACTATTGCTGTTGTTGCTGCTGCTCATTCGAATCGTCGTCCTCGTCCTCGTCCTACTGGCCTAATCCTTAGTCCTCGTGAGCTGCACTTATGATCCTTGGCCCTCGTGAGCTGTGCCTGATCCTTGGCCCTCGTCACTACTCACCTCTGCTGATGGGATGCTCGAGCTTTGATTCTAAGAGTGAAACCATATTAATTGGAAATTAGATTGGAACTTAAATAATAAAACACTTTAAAAAGTAAGATTACAAGTAGGAGTAGACTTATACCATGTGAGCAGCCACCTCAACCCAATCGATCGTCGCTCCCATTGCCTCATGCTCAATAAACCACAGCTTTGTTCCTACACGAAACACGCATCTCGTCTCTGCGTCTGTAGGAATGCGAACCATCGCAACTTGCTGTGGACCCAATTTACGAGACTTAGATAAAGTTCATGCAATATGTAGTAAAACAAATAGAACAATACATTAAATGAGAAGAAGTAGACTTACCACAGTTGCCTCGAATGCCCACCGTCCGCCTGCACCAAAGTGCGAAGTACCTACAGTGTCCAGGTGTCTCCTCGCAGCCCTCCTCTGACCCTCAAACATTGCGGGATGGTCCCATGTCCTACTTCTTGAAAAACTTCCAATCAGCTTTATCTGCCCAACTGGGTTTAGCCCTCCCCTTTGCGATGGAAGTACCCAAGGTTGATCTATGATGCTTCAAGACCAAACCCATGTGCTCTCACATGTAATTCTCATTGAACTCCCAATTTGGGGGGTTAGGGTATTTTGCTTTCAATTCATCGATGACCACCTGCTTCTTTTGGTCATCTTGATACCGCTAATCAGTAACCGCTCCTGAAGTGGTGGCTCATGAACCGCCTCATGGTGACCATCACTGCTACGCCCTTTTTATCTTCTATTATCTCTCCACAGCAATCGTGATTTAATAGGACAAGTCCTCAACTGGATAAGAAGGACTCATGGTAGTGGCAGGAGTGGTGTTTGTGTGAACAATTCTGAAGCGAGGAGTAGTAGTGGGAGTAGGAGAGGGCAAGAGACTTGCTGACTGGTACTAGGTCTCGGACCAAGTGGAGACCTGTAGGGATGTGAGTGTGCTGACTCGTCTACATCTCCCGAGTTAGCACAACATAAGTGACCCCTCCTACTCTTCCTTCCCTTATGATGGGCATGCCCAGGTGATGACCCTCAGTCGAAGGGGCTAGAGGGGTAGGCTAGGCAATAGGTCCAGCCGTCGGTGTAGGAGAGAAAATTGCTGAGGTTCTCTAGGATAACAAAGAGAAGAATCTCGCAGCCTCCTCATCGGTCATCTATGCCACAAACTCATCGGGAAAGAAGAGAAGGAAAGGAGAAGGAGAAGGACATGCATAAGCATAAGAGAAGGAGAAGGAGAAGGAGACATATGCTCATGCATAAGCATAAGCATAAGAGAAGGAAGAGGGAAAAAGAGCATAAACATAAGAGATAAGGAAAGAAAGCATATGCTTATGCTTATGCATGAGCATATGAGCATAAAAGAAAAAGAGAGAAAGCTTAAGCATAGGCAAATACATATGCTTATGAAAAGAGATTGAAAGAGGGGAAAGAGGGGGGGAAAGAGAGAGGAAAAGAGGAAAAGAGGAGAAGGAGAAGGAGAAGGAGACATATGCTCATGCATAAGCATAAGCATAAGAGAAGGAAGAGGGAAAAAGAGCATGAGCATAAGAGAAAAGGAAAGAAAGCATATGCTTATGCTTATGCATGAGCATATGAGCATAAAAGAAAAAGAAAGAAAGCATAAGCATAAGCATAAGCAAAGAGGGAAAAAGAGATTGGAAGAGGGGATGAAAGAGGGAAAAATAGCATAAACATAAGAGAAGGAAGAGGGGAAAAGAGATTGAAAGAGGGGAAAAAAAAGAGAAGGAAAGGAGAATAAGCATAGGCAAAGAGGGGAAAAGAGATTGGAAGAGGGGAAAAGAGATTGAAAGAGGGGATAAAAGAGGGAAAAAAGAAGAGGGGAAAAGAGCATAAACATAAGAGAAGGAAGAGGGAAAAAAAAAGAGAACGAAAGCAAAGAAAAAGAGATTGAAAAAGGTAGAAAAAGAAGAGGGGAAAAGAGATTGAAAGAGGGGAAAAAGAAGAGAAGGAAAGGAGGGAAAATTAGATTGAAAGAGGGGGGAAAAAGAAGAGGGGAAAAGCGATTGAAAGAGGGAAAAAAGAAGAGGGAAAAAGAAGAGAAGGAAGAGGGGAAGAGAGGGAAAGAAGAGGGATAGGGGAAGAGAGGGGAAGAGAAGGTTCCTACTCCCATCACTGCAGCTAGCGCTTAAGGCGCTAGCTGTAAGCCAATGCGAATAACAAAAATAACAAAAGGAAAAAAGACGAAGCACTTTCTTACTTGGAATAGTCCCGCTCGGTGTTTTGTGGATTGGCCCTACAAAAGAGAGGAAACATACTATTTTTCAAATAACTAGTTAGAGAAAGGAGGAGTTTAGAGAAGCAACTTCTCAAAGGGATTGGATTGAGGAGACAAGCATAAGCATACAAACAAGGAGAAAGAATAAGCCTACAAACAAGGAGAAAGAGGAGCAAGAGAAATACCAAAAAGAGAAGAAGTGAGTCTTCTTTCTTTCACAAAATCTCATTTTTTGTCCTTAACCTCTGAAAATCAAGCATGAAAACTAGCACATAGCCTTAGCAATACAAGGAGAAACATGCTTCAACACTTACAAAACGAAATCTCACAAAAAACAAACCTACATTGCTTAAAGAGACTCACCTTCTTGAAGAACTTCTTTTCACACAAGCAAAGAGGGAAAAGGGTAGAGAGGGACCACAAGTGTTAGGAGAGGGGCTGGGTAAGGGTGAAGAGTGGAGAATAGAGAGGAGGAAAGTGAGGTCATCGAATATAAGGTGGGAGGATACAATTTTGCTTTTCTCGCAATAGAGATGCTAAAGAAAGCATCGCACAAGGTTTCGATTTTAAGCCCCCAGTGTCGCTATATAGCGATGCTGTGGTCAGTCGCTATATAGCGACACTTATATCTAAAAAGCATTGCTATATAGCGACTGAATAGAGCAAAGCGTCACTATATAGCAACGATTCAAGGCACTTATTGTGAGAAGAGAGAAAAGGAGCTCATGGGTGGCTATTTTTTGGATCTTAATAGATTTCCTTGCAGCTCATGTTGTGATTTTAGAAGTGTGCAGATAGAAGGGACAAGCGGAAGCTCATCAGATGATGCGCCAATGCCCGGGAGCACAGAGTGGCTTACAAAGAGGTTGTATTGTCATTGCACTCATTGCAAGCGAGAAGTACGACATCGTCATATTATCATGCGCCACTTGTGGATGTATGGGGAGGAGCCCGAACCAGTACCCATGGTTGGTGATAAATCAGCTCTGATACCTGGCTCTTCGTTATCTCCGTAAACTTTTTTTTGTTTCATGTAGTAAGATGCCCAAGTTTTTGGCCTCTTCTTCAAGAGCTAGCCATTTACATTAACAAGTAACACAGAGTCAGCATTCTTTTTGTATGATGAGCATAACTGAATTACTGAAATCAAATCTGGGATATTCCAAGACACAAGGGATATCACAAGTATGCACCTTTTTTATAATTTCATATGTTTGGGTAACATCTTCAATGCTATTTGAGTCATGGTTAATATTGGATACCATTATGGGGGCTACTATTTGGGCACACTTGGTTGGTTCCAAAGACTTGAGAGGGGTGCGAGAAGACTTGCGTGCTATGAATAGGATGTCTCGTTTGTGGCCCCAAGTGCGTGCTTCAAGAAAAGTTATCCTCCCAAAAGCAACATGGATCCTCTCTATGAGAGAGGAGGCAACGGTTAAGGCAAACATTGCCTCTTTTCAAACACCCACAGGGTACATGCATTGCTTGAAAGGAGCATTTTCAAAGGACAATAAGCTTAGTGGGCTCAAGTCCCATGATTGGCACAAGGTCTTACAGGTATTCTAAGCTGTAGGATTAGTGTACCGATAATCATGATGCATCACTGTAATTATGATTATGTTATATTATTGACATGACTTCTTTGTTGCTTTGATAGTTCATCCTCCTAATTACAATAAAAGGGTGTTTATAAGAAGATGTTAGAAATGCTATATTCAAGATTAGTAGTATTGTGAGGTATGCTTACTATCAAATCGCATTGATTGCATTTTCTTCAATTTAAGCTAAATAATCTGTAGATTGATTATGAATATATCTTACATGGGCATGTAAAATAGGTGGATATATCAAAAAGAGATCTCCATATCGAGCATCAAGAAGGCTAGGGTGGAATCCATCGAAGTCGTATGCTTGCTTAGAAGCACTTTCCCTCAAGCATTATGACAATTCAAGTGTACTTGCTTGTGCACATAGTTGATGAGGTGGCCATTGCAGGTACCATTCATAGTCGGTGGATGTTTTTCTCGAGCAGTTTATGAAAACTTTGAAGGGATTTGTAAGACAAAGAGCAAGACCAAAAGCAAGCATGGCAGAGGGATGGCTTGTGCAAGAGTCATTAGTGTATATCACAAAGTTTCTTGCATCCACGGATCCTGATATGCCGCAAGCTTGGCATAACAACAATGATGATGATAATGCATGCACATGCAATGGATGACCTTTAAATGGCATGCATGGGCATAGGTATTTGCATGCCTAAGCATGCATGCAAGGAATACCTCGTTTGAGCTATTCCTCATGCATGGCAAAGTGCATGATGTGGACACCCGCTTCCATGTCATCTACCATGAAAATACCTCAAACAAGGTTTCATCATTCCACGTAGGCCAAATACCTTGAAGAAGGTATGTCTACCTGGAATAAAGGGCTTGCCACCTTACATTACACATAGGAAATCAAAATACCTCGTTCTAGTTATTTTTGACACCTTGGATATGCCATGTCAACTCAATAACTCAAATGAGGTATGCAAATCCTATGATGTTCTATTGCTATTTAATTTCACTTCAAGATAAAGCAACTATAGACGTGCTTGATAAATGCGCAAAATAGCAGGCGTGCCTATAGGCGCAACTAGAATAGTGAAAATACGGACGCATCTATTCGCATGTTTGCAGTGTGAATTAGACGCGGATTTAGACGCCTTTATAAACGCAGAATAGAGAATACAAAAAGTGATATTTTAGTGTAGGCTGATAAACATGCGTACCACTACTTTCCAAACATTGCCCATGATTACCAAAGCACATAATTTTAATAAAAATATCAATGCTTTTTGGCAAACCCACATATACAAAAATTAAGTGAGGTGAGGTAAATGAGACAATATGTAAAATAGTTTTGACAATATCAATGATGGGCTACGGTTCGATCTCATCCTCAATGAGATCAATCCTTGCGAAACTATCTACTTCAAAATCCAAACCAATGTTAAGATCTACAAATACATTCAGCCCACTACTACTTGTGCTACTCATGTGCTCATCGAAATGAGCATCACCAATGGTAGGCTCATCCTCACGGGTAATAGCCTCAATATCTGTATCTCCTATCTCATGATCATCCTCCTCTCTCATATCACAGTCATTATCACCTCCATGGCCATGATCATCTTCCATACGCTCCATATTAGTAAATGTACTATACATCACTTTGGAACGTGGCATAATAGGTATGACATGCGGCCACCACCTATTATTATCCACCATTAGTTGATAGACAACTTAATTCAAATACAAATACAATTATGTTATTTTCCTTACATCGAAGGTATCAAATATTTAAAAGTGAGTATTTTTATATGTGTGTACAATACATGTTCACATTGTTGCGGTAGTACTAATGTGCCCTTCTTACTTTGCCAAAACTTTGTGGAGTCAATAGTTACAAAGCCACTTGCATGGCATTTGATTGTTGCATTAGGGTCTCTTTCCACCACGTCCTTAAAACACTCGACATCCAAAACATACACAAAGAAGCGTCGAAAGTAAAGCTTAGTAATATCTTGGATTATGCCACAATAATCATCCATGGCTCCATTGGCTCCCTCAAAGCTAGCAATGACACTGCAATCTTGTGTGTTTCTCTTATCATCAATCCATTGTGTCCAAAAATGCTTGCCCTCACACCATATAGCATTGAACATAATACACTACACCAAGACAAATTCAATTAAATAAGCAATCTAAATTGTTAAGAGCTCCTAACTTATGCATAACATTCTATATACTGAACTTGCTCATGCATCCCCTGTCATACTCCCATTCTTCCATTATGATATGCATCCCCTCGTCTCTCTCTCTACTCTGTCCATTTTGTCAAGTAGCAAATCCATATGAATATCCTTTGGAAGTCACAACAACACAAAGCAACTATAGACGTGCTTGGCTAACAACTCGTCTATTTGTGCGTATATTAACACGTCTACTTGCGCGTCTAAACTGAGAAAATATGGGCCTATCTAACATCGCATTTATCAGCGCATCTATTTACACGTGTATTAGCGCGTTTATTTGTGTGTTTACACTGAGAATCAAACACACATTTAGATGCGTAGATAGACACAAACCAGAGAATACAGAAAGTGAGATTTTGATGTACATCATTGCTTTCCAAACATTGCCCATGATTACCAAAGCACATAATTTTTTGCAAGCCCACATATACAAGAATTAAGTGAGATGAGGAGAATGAGACAATATGTAAAATAGTTTTGCCAATATCAGTTATGGGGCTACGGTTCAATCTCATCCTCAATGAGATCAACCCTTGCCAAACTATCTACTTCAAAATCCAAACAAGTGTTTAGATCTACAAATACATTCAACCCACTACTACTTGTGCCACTCATGTGCTCATCAAAATCTCTCTCTCGTACCATGGTCATCATCACGTCCATGGCCATGATCATCCTCCATACGCTCCATATTAGTAAATGTACTATACATCACTTTGGAACATGGCATAATAGGTATGATATGCCACCATCTATTATTATCCACCATTGATTGATAGACAACCTAATTCAAACACAAATACAATCATGTTATTTTTCTTACATAAAAATATTTAAAAGCGAGTATTTTTATATGTGTGCACAGTACCTGTTCACATTGTTGCAGTAGTACTAGTGTGTCCTTCCTACTTTGCCAAAACTTTGTGGAGTCAATAGTTACAAAGCCACTTGCATGGCGTTTGATTGTTGCATTAGGGCCTCTTTCCACCATGTCCTTAAACCACTTTACATCCAAAACATACACAAAAAGCATCGAAAGTCAAGCATAATAATATCTTGGATTATGCCACAATAATCATCCATGGCTCCATTGGCTCCCTCAAAGCTAGCAATGACGCCGCAATCTTGT
Source organism: Dipteris shenzhenensis (assembly GCF_047967505.1). Lineage (NCBI taxonomy): Eukaryota > Viridiplantae > Streptophyta > Polypodiopsida > Gleicheniales > Dipteridaceae > Dipteris > Dipteris shenzhenensis. The sequence continues at coordinate 39,375,421 of NC_141607.1, forward strand.
GTGTTTCTCTTATCATCAATCTGTTGTGTTCGAAAATGCTTGCCCTCACACCATATAGCATTGAACATAGTGCACTACACCAAGAAAAAATCAATTAAATAAGCAATCTAAATTATTGAAAGCTCCTAACTTATGCATAACATTCTATATACCGACCTTGCTCATGCATCCCCTAGCATACTCCCATTCTTCCATTGTGATATGCATCCCCTCGTCTTTCTCTGCTTTCTCCATTTCATCAAGTAGCCAATCCACATGAATATCCTTTGGAAGTGCTCTTAGATACTGAGGGTATGGCACACGAGATCCGTGGTGTGTACGAAAGAGGGCCCTTTCTTCTTGTCTTCTTGCCTTTGCATCCTCGTATCTTGTCACCCATCTTTTCATCACATCACTATTAAGCACGCAAAAGAGGTTGATACTATTATGCAACTCCGTGTCTATTACTTTGTTGCATCCTTTCCCTTGAGGCACAATAGAGGTCATCCTTAGGTCTTCATCATTTCTCCATAGTCGTGGGAGAGAGCTATCCACATCAACAAGAAACTCAGAAATATATACAAGTGACTCTTGTACCAACCAATCCTCAGCCATGCTACCTTCGGGTCTTGCATTTTGTCTCACAAAGCCTTTCAAGGTCTTCATGAAGCGCTCCAGGAAGAACAACCATCGTGCATGTATAGTACCACATATAGCAATCTCATCCACCAAATGCACTATGAGATGTAGTTGGCTTGTGAGAATAGAACGTGGAAATGTCTCCTCCACTAAATAAACTGCCTCCACTGACATAACTCGAGCATTCTCAAGCATGGTGGGATCTATTTCCTTTGAGCTCACATACCTAGAAATGAAAAAGTACAGCATATTAGCAATATGCATTCAAACTTGCACGGAGCATTGATACACATCATATTTTGTATCATGTAAAGTACCTCACAAGCTCGCCCATCTTGTAAATACAATCTTTCATGTCCGTCGATGCACTACGTGAAATGCTAGTAGGTAGTATGAACTGAACCCACAAGGAGGTGGTTGATTAGTTGCTTATTACTATGCACTCACAAATTTGAAAGGAAAAAGATATTATGCACATAAAATACTTACTTGGAGCATCTTGTGCCAATCATGAGATTTCAAGCCATATAATTGCTCTACACCTCTTTTCTTGCTCTTTGTAAAGGCTCCCTTCAAACACCTCATGCATCTAGTGGGAGTACGAATTGTAGTAATAGCGCCCTTCACCATCGCCATCTCTAGCTTTGATAACATCCACGGAGCACGAGGCAAAAAAACACACCCATTTGGTCTCTCTTGAGGCCAAGCTTCACGCATCCTCCCTGTGCAGGTGCGTAGATCCTCCCTTATGCCCGCCGAATCTCGTGTCCCATTCAAATGCTCCCAAATGGTAGATGCCACATTCTTGAAGATATACATGGGATTAAGCAAGTGATTGATCTTGAGGTGGGACCAATATGGTAAACGATAAAACATGGAGTATCTAAACAAAATAAAGTGTTAGCGGGCAATCTTTACTTTCAGCCAATATAGCCAATCTTTACTTCCAGCCAATAGTTACAAACCCTTACCGGCTCATGCCAAGTGGTGGAGGAGTCGTGGAACCGTCCCAAATTCTCATCCAATCTCCCGTGGCGAGTGATTGTGGGAGGACTTCATTCCAAGGGGCAACATATCTAGGATGATCAGGTGGGAGAAATCGATGGTGATTCTCATAGATGACCTTATTCAATGCGTCTGCCCATGAGGCAACTAGCGAAGGACCACAAACATGACATGCATGGTAACCCAATGTAGTGAGACTTGAACAATAGATGCAATTAAGAGTGGAAGGTGGGTTTAGGGTGCCACATCCTTTGCCTATTCATAATTAGAAATGCAATGCTTACTTGAACACTCGCCATAGCCTGGGAAGTCATGCATCGTCCACATCAAGACTGCTTTGCAGTTGAAGTCTCGTGACGAGGGAGGCCTGCTCACATCATGCACCTCGATACCTCTCCAAAGTATCTCTAGCTCATCAATCAAATGCTCCAAATAAACATCAGGGTTTTTGACTTTATGTTTCCCTGGAATTAGAAGGGACAGCATAACATGTCCTTTCTTAATAGCCATAGAGGGTGGAAGATTGTAATTCACCAATACTACTAGCCATACACTGTAAGATGTGCTTTTGAGACCAAATGGGTTCACACCGTCCATACCCAATCCAAGTCTCAAGCTCCTAGGTTCTTCCTTGAAGCTTAGCCATGTGTCTTCAATATGCTTCCACGCAGGAGAGTCCGCAGGATTTCTCCACTTGCCATCGGTTGATCGATGGGAGGAATGCCATGACATGAGATCTGCAATAGATTTGCACTTGAACATATGTTGGATGCGAGGGATTATGGGAAAATGTCGCAATACCTTACGAGGCACGTCCAAGGTTTTGAGATCTGCTCTATATCTTGCCTCTCCACAAGTAGGACACTCTCTTGCATCCTTATGTAGTCCACGAAACAAAACACAATCGTTGACACATGCATGGATGCCCTTGTAATCTAATCCTCCACCAAGAGAGGTCACATATTGCCTTGCCATATCTCTTGAGGTCGGTAGTTTATTCTCCCTTGGAAGCATTTTACACAATAGCCTGCACGTGAAGACCATAAATGAGGAAAAGCATTCGAGTAATTGACCCACTAGCATAATTCACCATGTTTGCAAAATAGACTTTAAAGCTTACTTGAGTAATGCATTCAAACTTGCATTGCTCCATCCATAGATGGTTTGCAAGTTTAGTAACTCAAGGGAGGCATGTAGAACAGAGAATGTGCACCCCTCAAATAGTGGAGTCGATGCTGCAGTAAAAAGATCATCCTGCTCCATGCTATCATCCCTCCCTTGATGGACATATAAATCCCGCACCATATCATCAAACACCTCCTCCTACACGGCTTCATGAGGTAATGGCGGAGGGCTACTATCACTCACTCCATGCATCTGTAACGGTCCCTCCTGAAGATCCCACCTCATATCGCCGACACTTCGCCTCCTCACGGTGAGCATAGGGCAACATATGCGGGTGTGGCACTGCATCTTGTATCAAATTAAAATGGGATCATAACTCAAACATATGAACACCCATAGGTATCTCAATCAATCTTAACTTACAAACCCTTACCCTGTTTACGTTCACATCCCATTCTCCATACTTTGAGATATGATTGAGTGTAATCCTATGTGCATGATACATGTTTCCTCGACATCGATCACACAAACATTTGATTTTTTGCTCCAACCACATTTCGCGATGGTGGATATGGAGGGATTCATCCTCACTGGAGCTACTTGTTGAAGATGAAGACATCCTACAAACAAACAACCCACCAAATTTGCTCTTCTTCAAATGTTTAATTTAAACTATGTGGCGCGTCTAAAGGCGCATCTAAAAGCGCGTGTATAGTCGCATCTACAGGCGCATCTAATCTGTGTATTTAGACGCGCCTATAGACGCACCATTAGATGTGATTATAGACGCGGCTTTTAAACTTGCTTTTAGCGCGCTCGCTTTGCTTTTCTTCACATTACATATTCGCGCGGCTTGCTTCCTTCCTTATTAGCAGATCCAGAGTTTCGATGCTTAAGAGGAAGGCTCCCATACTTACTTCCAGGCTTACACTTAAGACGAAGGCACCCACACTTACTTCTAAGCTTAAAGGAGAGGAGGACAAACAAGGAGGAGAAGCAACTTTGAAAAAGAAGAAGAACCTTCCATACCTCTATCCAAGTAAGTCCTTTTGCAGTTGATCTTGTTTGGAAGTTTGCTCTCTTTAGATTTGTACTTTCTCGTATCCAAGAAACACATGATTTGTGTATTAGTGTCACGTTTGTGTGTCGGGTGCAATGTCCTTTTCTACTTTTTAGAAATCCCGTCTGTCGAAGCGTGTCTATAGGTGCATCTCAGAGCGCATCTAAAACTGCGTCTACAGGCACGTCTAAACGCGCATCTAGCCTGTTTGCAGACACAGATAGATGCATATATAGACACTCTGTTAGACGCGTCTATAGATGCGCTAATCAGATGCGTCTATAGACGCGCTCCGACAGTAAGCCTCTCTTCCCTTCCCCTTTCTTCTCAACTCATCAATAATAGATTTTTTTCCTTTTTTCCAGTTCAACATGTGGCCAGGAAGCGCTTCCAGCACACCTGATCCCCGGGAATCTATTTGGAAGGACTTATATAACCTTTTAGGGCACCCTCCTAGTCCTGCGGAGTTATATGGGTATATGACGGGTACTCTAAACACTCCCCAGGAGTCGGCACTACAGACTCCAAACCACCCCACACCGCCTGAGATCACCCCAGTGGAGTCAGCACAGTCGTCTTATGCCCCTTCCCCCATACCGTCTTATGCCCCTTCCCCCATGCCATCTTATGCCCCTTCCCCCATGCCGTCTTATGTCCCTTCTGCCATCCCGTCTTATGCCCCCTCCCCCATGCCGTCAGGAGGTCCTTCTGTCTCGCAGAGCCATCGATGTACTCCTGTGCCGTCAAGACTCGGTTCTCCACCTACGAGTGGTCAGCGTAGTCTCGTGCAGTCTCTAGCTACGAGTGGCTAGCGTGTATGAGCTCGACACGACACAATAGTAGGCATAGTAGCAGGGAGAGTGGTGGGGGATGCATGGTACAGTGCTTTGGGAGGGGTGGTGGTGGGGACGATGATGATTCAGATGATTTAGACGTGCCTTCGGGTGATGGCACGATATTCTATGACATCACTCAGACAGGAGGCATCTTGATGGATGCACGGGGGAAGGACATCATGGCCTTCATGCGCTCTGTAATTGCTAACAATCATAGAGATTGCTTTATCCACTTCAAAGACGAGCCAAAGAGGTTGGCTGATGAGACCCTCGCTGCTGTTCGCTCTAGGTATCCTAACCCCCCCAATCGCCAGTTCACAGATAAATGGGCCAAGTCAAAGATTGTTACGATACTTGGCAATAAAAGATCTTCGCTTAAGAGGTAGGCAGTAGTGGAGCTTGCCAGGCTTGAGGGAGGTCAACCACCAAGGGGCCCACCCCACACCGCTCACAAGCGTGAGTGGAAGAAAGCAATGAAGTCAGCAAGGGAGGACCCCAGTCTGCAGCATGTGGAGGCACGGAGGATCCAGATGGAGGAATATGGAAGCGCGCATTTTGGAGCAGGGGGTGTTGAATCATGGGAGGCCCAATTTGTAAGTATCGATCTCAAATTATATTGCTTATGTAGTATATTAGGAGGTTGTTTCTTTGTACTAATCCCTCCGCAAAGTGTGTCATCTTGCAGCTTGAGATCGTGGGCAGATATCCTACTCCTGTGGAGACAGCCTACTACCGCCACCATCGCAGAGGAGATACATGAAGGCACTTCTATGATGATGGGTTGATTACTGAGGAGCAGTATACCCGGGCTACTGGAGCGACCCCCGAGGTATTTGAAAGTAATTAAATAATGCCAAAATTATAAGTAAAGATTTGATTTTTCATACATTGATATATGTTGTCCCTTGTTTACAGGCCCGTGCACAAGACGATGAGGAAGATGAGGAAGGAGGCGCAGAAGGGAGCACAGAAGGGAGCGTGGAAGGGAGCGAGGACCTGGAGAACATAGATTAGTCGTAGAAGTAGTGCTAGCTACTCTTTTTTGTACTTAAAGCCACTGGCCTGGCTTCATGCCTCTTGTATATACACTCCTCTTATTTTTTGTACTTGAAGCCACATGACGTGGCTTAGCTTCGTGCTATATGTATATACAAGCACTTTTTGAGCTTTCAATTTTATTGCGTTTTGGAGTTGTAATGTTTTATTTGGAATTGTAATTAAAATGCGGTTGGCTGTAAGAATTGAATTACACAATGTGGATATGGGATTCTTGTAACTATATAGCATACACAACATACACAGCATTTTGTAAATTAAAAAAAAAAGCGCGTCTATCAGTGCGTCTATAAATGCATCTATATACACGTCTGTCTATTCGAAAAGCATCTATATTTGCGTCTATAAATGCGTTTATAAGCACGTTTATTTAAGCATCTAAGTGCATGTTTATACGCACGTGTGTCTGATATATAGACGTGCTGATAGACGCGGGTCTCCAGACATGAAAATAGACATGCAAATAGATGCGCCCGTAAGGTTTTTATTTAGTTAAGTAAACGCATCTGTTTGCGCATCTATGGGTGCTTTGTCTTGTTGTGAGTGCTCTTAAATGCTGAGGGTATGGCACACGAGATCGGTGGTGTGTACGAAAGAGGGCCCTTTGTCCTTGTCTTCTTGCCTTTGCATCCTCGTATCTTGTCACCCATATTTTCATCACATCACTATTAAGCATGTAATAAAGGTTGATATTATTAAGCAACTCCGTGTCTATAACTTTGCTCCATCCTTTCCCTTGAGGCACAATAGAGGTCATCCTTAGGTCTTCATCATCTCTCCATAGTCGTGGGAGAGAGCTATCCACATTAACAAGAAACTCAAAAATATATACAGGTACCAACCAACCCTCGACCATGCTACCTTTGGGCCTTGCATTTTGTCTCACAAAACCCTTCAAGGTCTTCATAAAGCGCTTGAGGAAGAACAACCATCGTGCACGTATAGTGCTGTATATAGCAATCTCATCCACCAAATGCACTTGGCTTGTGAGAATAGAACATGGAAAGGTCTCCTTCACTAAACAAGCCACCTCCACTAACATAACTTGAGCATTCTCAAGCGTGGTGGGATCTATTTTCTTTGAGCTCACATACCTAAAAAGGAAAAAGTACACCATATTAGCAATATGAAAACCTTGCATGGAGCATTGATACACTTCACATTTTGTATCCTGTAAAGTACATCACAAGCTCACCCATCTTGTAAATACAATCCTTCATGTCCTTTGATGCACTATGAGAAATGCTAGTAGGTAGTATGAACTGAACACACAAGGAATGGTTGATTAGTTGCTTCTAATTCACTCACAAATTTGGAAGGAAAATATATTATGCACATAAAATACTTACTTGGAGCATCTTGTGCCAATCATGATATTTCAAGCCATATAATTGCTCTACACCTCTTTTCTTGCTCTTTGTAAAGGCCCCACCTTATGCATCCAGTGGGAGTACGAATTGTAGTGATAGCTCGCTTCACCGCCACCATCTCTAGCTTTGATAACCTCCACGATGCATGAGGTAAAAAGACATGCCCATTTGGCCTCTCTTGTGGCCAAGCTTCATGCATCCTCCCTGTGATGCGTAGATCCTCTCTTATGCATGCGAAATCTCGTGTCCCATTCAAATGTTCCCAAAATGGTAGACACCACATTCTTGAAGATATGCATGGGATCAAACATGTGATTGATCTTGAGGTGGGACCAATATGGTAGTCGATAAAAGATGGAGTATCTAAACAAAAGTTGGTGTTAGCATGCAATGTTTATTTCCATTCAATATAGCACACAATAGTTACAAACCCTTGCCGGCTCATGCCAAGTGGTGGAGTCATGGAACCATCCCAAATTCTCATCCAATCTCCTGCAGTGAGTGACTGTGGGGGGACTTCATTCCAAGGGGTGACATATCTAGGATGATCAGGTGGGAGAAATTGATGGTAATTCTCATAGATGACCTTATTCAATGCGTCTGCCCATGAGGCAACTGGCGAAGGACCACAAACAGGACATGCATGGTAACCCGATGAAGTGAGACCTGAACAATAGATGCAATTAAGAGTTCAAGGTCGGTTCAGGGTGCCACCATAGATTGCCTACTCATAATTAAAAGTTCAACGCTTACCTGAATACTCACCATAGCTTGGGAAGTCATGCATCATCCACATCAAGATTGCTTTGTAGTTGAAGTCTCGTGATGAGGGAGGCCTGCTCAGATCATACACCTTGATACCTCTCCAAAGTATCTCTAGCTCATCAATCAAAGGCTCCAAATAAACATCATGATTTTTTACTTTATGTTTTCCTAGAATTAGAAGGGATAGCATAACATGTCCTTTCTTAACTGCCATAAAGTGTGGAAGATTATGATTTACCAATATCACTAGCCATACACTGTAAGAGGTGCTTTTGAGACCAAATGGGTTCACACCATCCATACCCAATCCAAGTCTCAAGTTCTTAGGTTCTTCTAGCTTGAAGCTTGGCCATGTGTCTTCAATATGCTTCCACGCAAGAGTGTCTGTGGGAGTTCTCCACTTGCCATCGGTTGATCAATAGAAGGAATGCCATGACATGAGCTTTGCAATGGATTTGCACTTGAACATATGTTGGATGTGAGGAATTATGGAAAAATGTCACAGAACCTTACGAGGCACATCAAAAGTTTTGAGATCTACTCTATATCTTGCCTCTCCATAAGTAGGACACTCTCTTGCATCCTTATGTGGTCCATGAAACAGAATGCAATCTTTAATGCATGCATGGATGCACTTGTGATCTAATCCTCCAAGAGAGTCACATGTTGCCTTGCCATATCTCTTGAAGTTGGTAATTTATTCTGCCTTGGAAGCATTTTACACAATAGCCTACATGTAAAGACCATAAATGAGAAAAAGCATTCGAGTAATTGACCCACTAGCATAATTCACCATGTTTGCAAAATAGACTTTTAAGCTTACTTGAGTAATGCATTCAAACTTGCATTGCTCCATCCCTGGTCTGCAAGTTTAGTAACTCAAGGGAGGCACGTAGAATAGAGAATGTGCACCCCTCAAACAGTGGAGTCGATGTTGCAGTAAAAAGATCCTGCTCCATGCTATCATCCCTACTTGAGGACTGATGGACATATAAATCCTGTACCAGATCATCAAACACCTCCTCCTCCATGACCTCATGAGGTAACGGCGGAGGGCTACTATGACCATCACTCCATGCATCTGTAATGGTCCCTCTTGAAGATTCCACTTCATATCGCCGATGCTTCACCTCGGGGGGTTCACTATGTATAAACCTTCTATATCATGTGCGTTCAAGGCCTATTTTTAAAATCCCATATCTGTAATTTTTTCATTAATAAAATGTACCCCTTTTCTATACAAATCTGTAAATTTTTTCCAAAACTATTTTAAATAATCCCTTATGTATATTTATTTATGTAAATTGTAGAAATAAAAAATATCCTTCTGTTGAACTCACGTGATAGGGTTACATATGATGAGTGACACCCCCGAGTGCTTCACCTCCTCACGACAAGCATAGGACAACATATGCGGGTGTGGCACTGCATCTTGTATCAAATTAAAACAGGATCATATATCAAACACATGAACACCCATAGGTATCTCAATTAACCTTAACTCTTTAACACTTACCATATATACGGTTGCATCCCATTCTTCATACTTTGAGACGTGATTGAGTGTAATTCTGCATGCATGCTACATGTTTCCTCGACATCGATCACACATATATTTGATTTTTTGCTCCAACCACATTTCGAGATGGTGGATACAGAGGGATTCATCCTCACTAGAGCTACTTGTTGAAGATGAAGGCATCCTACAGATAAACAACCTAACAAATGTGTTCTTGCATGAGTTGTAAATGTCAAAACTCTGTGTAGCATCTAAAAGCATGTTTAACACCACATCTATATTGTGAAACGCATCTATAGGCACGTCTAAAACAAAGTGTAGATGCGTTGATAGATGCACTTATAGACATGCAGATTGCGAGCTGATTTTTGAACCTACTTTTAGCATGGTTGCTTTTCTTCACATACTTTTAGCATCGCACGGCTTGCTTTCCTATTAACAGACATGGTTCTAGGCATCCACACTCATCTCTAAGCACCCACACTCATCTCTAGACTTACATAGTCGCTTCCATACCTCTATCCAAGGTAAGTCTCTTGGCAGTTGGTCTTCTTTGAAAGTTGCTCTCCTTAGATTCATCCTTTGTTGTATGCAGGGAAGGGATGTTTTTGGTACTAGTGTTGTTCTTTTTGGGGTCAGATGCATGTCCTTTTCAGCTTCTTCTAAAAAGGCAGCTATTGGAGAGCCTCTAACATCATGTCTAATTTTTAGAAAAGCATGCAATCGTGCCTATAGATGCGCTGTTAAACGTGTCTATAGATGCGCTACAACAGTTTTCTTATGTTTTATTGTGTGTTCTTTCCTTTCCCGTTCCCCTTCCCCTTCCTTCTCTTTCCCTTCCCCTTCCTTTTCCTTCTCTTTCCCTTAAGCATTCGTGAGGAAATAAGGGATTGCATGAATGATGGAAATAAGTGATTGCATGAGGGTGGGTCCAAGAAAGAGGAAAATTGGACTGAAGCATGAGTGCGAGATAAAGAAAAAGGGCATGCATGATGGAGCATTCTTTTTCTCTCTTTTTTCTCATCTCTTTTCCCCTCTCTTTTCTCATCTCTTTCCTTCTCTCTTTTCCTCTCTTTTTCTCTCTTATCTCCTCTCTTTTTTCTCCTCTCTTTTTGTTTGTTTTCCTCTCTTATCTCCTCTCTTTTTCTCTCTTTTTTCTCATCTCTTTTCCTCTCTTTTCTCCTCTCTTTCCTTCTCTTCTTTCCTCTCTTTTTCTCTCTTATCTCCTCTCTTTTTCTCTCTTTTTTCTTCTCTCTTTTCCTCCCTTTTCTCCTCTCTTTCCTTCTCTCTTTTTCTCTACTTTATCCTCACTTTTGCTCTCTTTTATCCTCTATTTTCCTCTCTTATCTCCTCTCTTTTTCTCTCTTTTTTCTCATCTCTTTTCCTGTGTTTTCTCCTCTTTCCTTCTCTTTTTTCCTCTATTTTCTCTCTTATCTCCTCTCTTTTTCTCTCTTTTTTCTCCTTTCTTTTCTTTTCTTTTTTCTCCTCTCTTTTCTCCTCTCTTTCCTTCTCTCTTTTTCTCTCTTTTATCCTCTCTTTTTCTTTCTTTTTTCTCCTCTTTTTTTTCTACTCTCTTTTTTCTCCTCTTTTTCGCTCTTTTCTCTCCTCTCTTTTCCTCTCTCTTTCCTTCTCTCTTTTCCTCTCTTTTCCCCTCTCTTTTCCTCTCTTTCCTTCTCTCCCTTTTCCCACGTGAAGCTTTAATAGCCTGACATTGAGCAAGTAGATACAGACTTTTGTCACTCCAATTCAAAGAATGCAAGAGTCTGTAATTGCTTGCTCAATGTTAGGCTGTCACTCTATTTTTTCTTTTGCATGATGGATAGAGGGAATGCTCAATGGTAATCTTCTTCTTTTCTTTTCTTCACTTCATCATGTGGCTTGGAAGCTCTTCAGCCTCACTTGATCTTTGGGATGCCATCTTTCTGGAGTTTTATAACATTTTGGGGCACCCTCCCAGTCCTGGGGAGTTATAGACATACATGATGGGTACTCTAAACACCCCCCAGGAGTCAGCAGTATAGACTCCAAACCACCCCAACCCCACACCAGCTGAGATTATCCTAGTGGAGTCAAGACAGCTCAGCAGGCTATAGAGCCACGCCCCTTCTACTCAATCAGCAGTAGTCCCTTCTCCCCTGCGGTCTAGTGTCCCTTCTCCCCAATCATCAGCACACCCTTCTCCCCTATGATGGTCTGGAGCCCCTTCTCCCCTCTATGGTTAGGAGGCCCTTCTGCCTCGTAGAGCCACCAATGTACTCCCATGCAGTCGAGAGTCACTTCTCCAGATACAAGTGGCCAGCGTACTAGCTCAACACGACAAGGCAACAGGCGTAGTAGCAAGGAGAGCGGTGGGGGATGCATGGCACAATGCTTTGGGCGGGTAATAGGTGGGTGCGGGGATGATTTAGATGATGTAGACGTGCCACATGGTGATGGTATGATCTTCTATGACATCACTTAGACAGGAGACATCTTTATGGATGCACGGGGGAAGGACATCATGGCCTTTATGCACTCTGTAATTGCTAACAACTATAGAGATTGCTTTATTCACTACAAAGAGCAGCTAAAAAAGTTGGCTGATGAGACCATCGCTGCTGTTTGCTCTAGGTATTCCAATCCCCCCAATGTTTAGTTCACATACAAATGGGCAAAGTCAAAGATTGTTATGATACTTGCCAAAAAGATCTTTGCTTTAAGAGACAGGCACTAGTCGAGATTGCCAGGAGAGAGGGAGGTCAACCACCAAGGGGCCAGCCCCACACCGTTCACAAGCATGAGTGGAAGAAAGCAATGAAGGCACGAAGGCGGACCCCAGTCTGCACCACATGGAGGCACGAAGGATCCAAATGGAGCAATATGAAAACTTGCATTTTGGAGCAGGGGGTGTTGAATCATGGGGGCCCAATTTGTAAGTATCGATCTCAAATTATATTGTGTTTATGTGGTTTATTAGGAGGTTGTTTCTTTGTACTAACCTCTCCACAAATTGTGTCATCTTGCTGCAACTTGATATCGTGGGCAAGTATCCTACTCCTATCAAGATAGCCTACCACTGCCACCATTGTAGAGGAGATACATGGAGGCACTTCTATGATGATGGGTTGGTTACTGAGCAGTAGTATATCCGGGCTACTGGAACGCCCCCCCACGTATTTAAAAGTAATTAAATAATGTTAATATTATAAATAAAGATTTAATTTTTC
>NC_141607.1:41560480-41642980 GCF_047967505.1 Dipteris shenzhenensis
CCAGACACGTGAAGAGGTGGTTGCAAGGGAGAAGAGGTGAAAGAAGTTCAAAGTGGACAAGTGGCCATGGAGCCATGTCCAAACACACTGCAGGGTCCCCCAAAGATTAAGAGGCGCAAAAAATCAGGCGTGAAGGCACTTTAGGGGATCCGTAAATTCCAAACCACTGTGGACAATCTCATTTCCCGTGCACCCTTCCAACGTGTTGTACGTGAAATAGCACAACATAACAAGAGTGATGTGCATTTCACTTCAGGCGCTATGGGAGCAATTCAGGAGGCAACGGAGCAGATGACAGTAGGTCTTTTTGAAGACGTGAACTTATGTGCTATCCATAACAAAAGAGTAACAGTGATGGACAAGGACCTTGCACGCGCCAAGCGCATCCACTCTGATCCCTCCCTTAGGCCCTAGATGTTATTTAGGTTCATTTGGTATAACCTGAATCATTTTGTAAATCTTTGCCCTTTGAGGCCAATGAATAAAAAATATCTTTATGTTCTCTTACTGTTCCCATGTTATTACAAATGTTACGTGATGCTTTCCATCAGTCTATCAAGTTTAGTGTGAATTTGAGTGGTCAAATGATGTTTTTTCATCGTGCAACACAAGGCAAATGTGTTTGGCATCGCACGGGGAGCCCAAAAATGGTAAAACCTGCTATGGCACATATGGTAAAAATGGTAAAACCTGCTATGGCACGTATGGGGCCTATTTGACTTGGTCAAATAGGCCCCATACGTGCCATAGCGGGTTTTACCATTTTTGGGCTCGAACACATTTGCTTTCTATAAGAAAATAATACGCCTATGCTCAACAAATAATAAGATCTCGTATGCAAGAGAGAAAACAAGATAGTATGGAGAATCAAAAATCTGATTATTGTAGAACTGATACAATAGATGGCACTGTCTCCCAACCATGCGCTCCTATGAAAGAAGCTTCGATGGCATGCTGGAAACAGTAGAAGACGGAAGCCGGATGCTAAAGAATCAGGATTGCTGTAGCCAGTGATGAAATGGGCTTCACGGGCTTGCTCTTATATAGCCACCAGTCATAGTCAGTTAGGCTCAATTGGGTGACTGACCCAATCCACCCAAAATGGTCGACTAGGGGTCAGTCCTGAAATAGGCCACCAACCATACGATAGAACCGGTGCGCAAAACAGAGGAACTAACCTACAGTCTCCATTCGGCCCATCCGGGATCATCTGAGGCTCCAAACGGGCCCCGTAACTCGAGAGTGGGCTGCCTTGGGAAATGATCCATCTACCCTCAGTGCGGTCAGTCAAGGGATGCCTTCCTGCACTTACATGTAGCCTAGTTGGCGGTGTGCTAACTCTATCTGAAGCCGTCCAGCCATCAGGCCACACATGGCCCCCATCTAGTGTCCATACCAGGACCTACTAGATAATCGAGCTACTCAAATGCCTTCTTCTCATATGGGGGGGCTTACAAGTAGAGTTAGCTTGTTCCCGCATAGTTACATGAGAGTGGAGCATTGATATCTAACACCCCCCCTCAATGTCCACCCGCAAGTGAACTTACTTTTTCAGCCCAATGCCAAGTCGATGAAGATGCCTCTCTAGCAAGTCTCTTCGAAGAGCCTTCGTGAAGATGTCCGCAGCATTCTCTGTAGTCGGACAGTACACCAAGTCGACCTCTCCATACATGATGAGCTCGCGTACAAAGTGATATTGAATCTCAATGTGTTTTGTGCGAGCGTGGAACACCGGGTTCTTTGTAATCGCCATGCAACTCTGATTGTCACATGCTAACTCCGTAGGCTTGTTTTGCACTACACCCATGTCCCCCAAAATCCTCCTTAACCACACTGCCTCGCAAGAAGCAAAGCATGCAGATTTGTACTCGGCCTCAGTAGAAGAAAGAGCAGCTGTGGGTTGCTTCTTGTTGACCCATGACACAATTCTAGATCCAAGTGAGAAGTACACCAATTGCAAAACTGATGTGTAGCCATGTGTTGCATAGGTAAATCAAGCTGCCCACAAGCCTTCTATACTTCACTTCATCCACCAGTGTTGATGAATCCTCGTTTGAGAGCTTCGCATCAACCTCCATAGGGGTACCAACTGTCTTGCACTCAGCCATGCCAAATGCCTTCCGTATCTCTCCAATATACTTCAGCTGTGAAATGAAGATCTGTTTCGACTCCTGTCAAACTTCAATCCCCAAACAGAAATGCATCAGTCCAAGATCTATCATTTCAAACTCTCTTCCTAGCAAATGCTTTGTCTGTGAGATCTTCTCCTCCTGAACCCATTTTGCAGAAAGTAGGCATCAATGCACTGGTACCATGCTCGTGGGGCCTCTTTCAGCCCGTAAAGTGCCTTCTTTAGTTTGTAGACTTTACCTTCTAAACCGAGAATTTCAAAACTTGGTGGTTGTTCCACATATACCTCCTCCTTGAGATCTCCATTCAAAAAGGCGGATTTCACATCCATCTGAAACACGGGCCAATTTCCCTAGTAGCTAAAGCCAAAACATTGCGAATTAGTGTTAGTCGAGCTGTGGAAGCAAAAGTATCATGATAATCAAAACCATGTACCTGTGCAAATCCTTTTGCCATGAGCCAAGCCTTGTACTTATCCAACGTGCCATCGGACATGTACTCGGTCTTGTATACCCACTTGGTTTTGATTACCTTGCGTTTTGGTGGTTGATCCACAAGGTCCCAAGTGTTGTTCTTCATTATGGAGCCATACTCTAACTGCATAGCCCCCATCCACCTATCATCACCGTGTGACTCTTCAAGACACTTGGGTTCATCAGCATGGATCACTTCTGTCATCAAAGCATAGTTGACCAAGTGTTCCTACACCCTTCTTTGCTCCTCTAATCTCTTGCACCGGTGGTGTTTGGATGGTCCCTCCTCAATGGCTAGAGGTTCTCTGCCGTCCAGAAGCTGCTTTACCCACTTCAGGAATGGCCGTTGCTATTGTGGTTCCATAGGCTCTTCTTCATCTTCTTTGTCTTGAATCCTCCCAAGCACTGTTGGGGGAGTTCGGTCTACTATTGGTGGCGGTACTAGATGGATATCTTGGTCCTGGTTCTTTGGGAAGGAAGCATCCTCCTCCAATTGATGTGGCTGTTCTAAGAGGACCACATTGCGACGTACAATTACCTTCTTGGTAACAGGGTTATAGAGACGGTAACCCTTTGCCTCCTCATTGTAGCCCAAGAAAATACACTTCTGGCTCTTCGGTTCCCATTTGGTCTTGGTAGCATCAGGGACATGCACAAAACAGTCACATCCAAAAACTCTGAAATGTGCAGCTGAAGGTTTCTTACCAAAAAAGGCTTGCAGTGGAGTCATCCCATTCACAGCCTTCGTGTAGCTACGATTCAGGATGTAAACTGTAGTGTTACATGCTTCAGCCTAGAAAGTCTTTGGCAAATCTTTCTCTTTCATCATACTCCGGCCCATTCGCAGATGACACGCATCTTGCATTTTGCTACTCCATTTTGTTGTGATGTATGTGGCAGGGGTTTCTACCTCTAGATTCCGTGACTTTTTTAGCAACTTTCGAATTCAGTTGATGTGAACTCCCCACCTCTATCTGATCTCAACTTTTTCAAGGTCCTCCCCGTTTCTTTCTTAACCATTACATGCCATTTCTTGAATGTACTAAAAGCCTTGTCTTTAGTCTTCAGGAAGTATATCCATATCCTTCTACTGTAGTCATTGATCAGTGTCATGAAGTAGTAGGAACCACCCAAAGCTTCCATCTCCATCTTTTTGCAGAGATCCGTGCAAACGAGCTCTAGAGGAGCCTTTCCCCTGCTGGCCTCTTTAGGAAAGGGATGCTAATGTTGCTTGCCCATCATGCAAGCTTCACATACATCGAGTAGATCTGAAATTTCTGGTAGGTATGCAATCATTCCTCTTTTATGCATCTCCTTCAAAGAACTAAGGTTAGGATGACCAAACCTCTCATGCCATAGCTTAGTGTTCTTCACATCTGCTCGAGCGCTAAAAGCTTAGAGTTCGTAAATGTTGTTGCACCGTATACCTTTACCAACAACCTTCCCTTGAAGATCCAGAATCTATGCACAATTATTATCGAATTGAACTTTGAGGTCCCGATCCGTGATCGCAGAAATGGACAACAAGTTCCTCTTGATGTCTGGCACATAAAGAACATCTGACAATTGTTTTACAACTCCATGTGATGAGAGAGCAATCGTACCTTTTCCTTTTACTGGACATTTTGCATCATTGTCGACTGCTACCAGGATGTCATTCCCTACCGGCTGTAGAGAGGTATACCAATCCTTTCGACTAGTCATGTGGTGCGATGCACCACTGTCAATGATCCACGGTTCATCTTCAGGTACATGAACTGCCTCTGTGCAAATCTCCTCAATTGCGATGAACAGCTCTACTGGTATTACCTGTGCATTGTTGCTGGACTCTTTCTTTACTCCGTTCTTCTCATTTGCAATCTTCTTTCAGCACTCATTCTGCTTGTGCCCTGCCTTGTTGCAATAGAAGCACTTGATCTTCTTCTTTCTCTTTTTATCATCAGAAGAAGATGGGTTACCAGAATCTTTACCCTTACCTTTCTTTGATCTAGTCTAGAAAGCCAAATTTTGACACATCTTCTCCTCCAGAAGCATCACGCTGAATTTCTCAAAGTTGAGGGGCGGATTTCTATTCTACGTATTTAGCACCATAACAAGACCGTCGTACTTTGGGTGGAGAATCCGTATGCACCTTCGTGCTAGATTCTCGCTCGTGATGGTGATGCCAATCATAGTCATGTGATCATGCAGATTCTTTACCTTGGTGATGAACTTCTCTGCCACTTCAGACTCAGACAACTTCTCGTTTGCGAGTTGAGTCTCCAGATTCTGAATCTGCGTCTGATTCATGGTCTTGTACTGATTTTTCAAGACTGTCCATGCCTCCTCCGCTGTGGTGACATGTTCACAACACAAAGCAACTATAGACACACTTGGTAGACATGCAAAATAGTGAGCGTGTCTATAGGCATTGCTTGAGTAGAGGAATTATGGGTGCATCTAATAGCACGTCTAACAACTCGTCTATTTGCATGTGTATTAACATGTCTATTTGCACATCTAAACTAAGAAAATATGGGCCCGTCTAACATTGCGTTTATTAGCGCATCTATTTGCACATATATGAACACGTCTATTTGTGTATCTAAACTGAGAAAATACTAGCCCGTCTAACATTGCGTTTATCAGCGCGTCTATTTGCGCATGTATTAGCACGTTTATTTGCGCATTTACACTGGGAATTAGACACTTATTTAGATGCATATTTAGACGCAAACCAGAGAATACAGAAAGTGAGATTTTGGTGTACATCATTCCTTTCCAAACATTGCCCATGATTACCAAAGTACATAATTTTAACAAAAACAACAATGCTTTTTTGCGAGCCCACATATACAAGAATTAAGTGAGGTGAGCGAGGAGAATGAGACAATATGTAAAATAGTTTTGCCAATATCAATGACGGGCTATGGTTCAATCTCATCCTCAATGAGATCACCAATGGTAGGCTCATCCTCATGGGTAATGGCCTCAATATCTGTATCTCCTATCTCATGATCATCCTCCTCTCTCGTATCCCATTCATCATCACGTCCATGGCCATGATCATCCTCAATATGCTCCATATTAGTAAATGTACTATACATCACTTTGGAACGTGGCATAATAGGTATGACATGCCACCATCTATTATTATCCACCATTGGTTGATAGACAACCTAATTCAAACACAAATACAATCATGTTATTTTTCTTGCATCAAATATTTAAAAGCAAGTATTTTGATATGTGTGCACAGTACCTGTTCACATTGTTGCAGTAGTACTAGTGTGTCCTTCCTACTTTGCCAAAACTTTGTGGAGTCAATAGTTACAAAGCCACTTGCGTGGCATTTGATTGTTGCATTAGGGCCTCTTTCCACCATGTCCTTAAACCACTTTACATCCAAAACATACACAAAGAAGCATCGAAAGTCAAGCTTAATAATATCTTGGATTATGCCACAATAATCATCCATGGCTCCATTGACTCCCTCAAAGCTAGCAATGATGCCACAATCTTGTGTGTTTCTCTTATCATGAATCCGTTGTGTTCGAAAATGCTTGTCCTTACACCATATAGCAATGAACATAGTGCACTACACCAAGAAAAAATCAATTAAATAAGCAATCTAAATTATTGAAAGCTCCTAACTTATGCATAACATTCTATATACCGACCTTGCTCATGCATCCCCTAGCATACTCCCATTCTTCCATTGTGATATGCATCCCCTCATGCCATCTTATGCCCCTTCCCCCATGCCATTAGGAGGTCCTTCTATCTCACAAAGTTGTCAGTGTACTCCTGTGCAGTCCCGTGTAGTCTCTAGCTATGAGTGGCTAGTGTACTAGCTCGACACGACACGTTAACAGGCGTAGTAGTAGGGAGAGCAGTGGGGGATGCATGGCACAGTGCTTTGGGAGGGAGGGCAATGGGGAAGATGATGATTCAAATGATTTAGACATGCCTCTAGGTGATGGTATGATATTCTATGACATCATTCAGACAGGAGGCATCTTGATGGATGCACGGGGGAAGGACATCATCGCCTTCATGCGCTTTGTAATTGCTAACAATTACAGAGATTGCTTTATCCACTTCAAAGACCAGCCAAAGAGGTTGGCTGATGAGACCCTCGCTGCTGTTCGCTCTAGGTATCCTAACCCCCCCGATCGCCAGTTCACAGATAAATGGGCCAAGTCAAAGATTGTTACGATACTTGGCAATAAAAGATCTTCGCTTAAGAGGCAGGCACTAGCAGAGCTTGCTAGGCTCGAGGGATGTCAACCACCAAGGGGCCCACCCCACACCGCTCACAAGCGTGAGTGGAAGAAGGCAATGAAGTCAGCGAGGGAGGACCCCAGTCTACAGCACGTGGAGGCATGGAGGATCCAGATGGAGGAATATGGAAGCACGCATTTTGGAGCAGGTGGTGTTGAATCATGGGAGGCCCAATTTGTAAGTATCGATCTCAAATTATATTGCTTATGTAGTTTATTAGGAGGTTGTTTCTTTGTACTAATCCCTCCGCAAAGTGTGTCGCGGTCATGCAGCTTGAGATCGTGGGCAGATACCCTACTCCTGTGGAAACAGCCTACCACCGCCACCATCACAGAGGAGATAGATGGAGGCACTTCTATCATGATGGGTTGATTACTGAGGAGCAGTATATCCAGGCTACTGGAGCGGCCCCCGAGGTATTTGAAAGTAATTAAATAATGTCAATATTATAAGTAAAGATTTGATTTTTCATACATTGATGTATGTTGTACATTGTTTACAGGCCCGTGCACAAGACGACGAGGACGAAGATGAGGAAGGAGGCACAGAAGGGAGTGCAGAAGGGAGCGTGGAAGGGAGCGAGGACATGGGGAACATAGATTAGTTGTAGAAGTAGTGCTAGCTACTTTTTTTTTGTACTTAAAGCCACTGTCTTGGCTTTGTGCCTCTTGTATATACACTCCTCTTATTTTTTGTACTTGAAGCCACATGACGTGGCTTGGCTTCCTTATTTTTTGTACTTGAAGCCACATGACGTGGCTTAGCTTCGTGCTATATGTACATACAAGCACTTTTTGAGCTTTCAATTTTATTGTGTTTTGGAGTTGTAATGTTTTATTTGGAATTGTAATTAAAATGCGGTTGGCTGTAAGAATTGAATTACACAATGTGGAAATGGGATTTTGTAACTATGTAGCATACACAACATACACAACATTCTATAAATTTTAAAATAAATATTATACAGCGCATCTATATACGTGTTTAATGATGTATCTGTCTATTTTTTAAATTTTTAAGCGAAGCATCTATTTAAGCATCTAAATGCGCGTCTATATGCACATGTGTCTACTATATAGATGCGCTGTTAGATGCGGGTCTCTAGATGCAGAAATAGATGTGCAAATAGACGCGCCTGTAAGTTTTTTATTTACTTCAGTAAACGCATCTGTGTGCATGTCTATGGGTGCTTTGTCTTGTTGTGGTTGAATTAACGGCATGACGGAATCACTAACACTGCAGACAATAGAACACAATGCATCTGCATTTCTTCTTGTCCACGCAAGAATCTCATCCGTAGTTGGTACTATCTATTGTCTTGCATTGGCTGGATCCGATCTCGCAACCGGCCTCACGTCCACCCAAGTAGCAGTGTCCCAAAGCTCGTATGTGCTTAGGATGGTCTTCATCTTGAACTTCCAGAGTGCATAGTTAGAGTCATCCAACTTTTTGCTTTCGTCGAACGGTGGGATTCGCAGTCTTGCGGGTTGGGCCATCTCTCACAATCTACTCTCAAACAGAAAACACACTACCAAATCTTCATGCTAGAGTCCTGGCTCTGATACCATGTAAGAAAATAATACGTCGTCTGTCCTCAACAGATAATAGGATCTCGTACACAAGAGAGAAAACAAGATAGTATGGAGAATCAAAAATTTGATTACTATAGAACTGATAAAATAGATGGCGCTGCCTCCCAACCGTGTGCTCCTGTGAAAGAAGCTTTGATGGCATGTTGGAAACAATAGAAGACGGAGGCTGGATGCTAAAGAATCAAGGTTGCTATAACCAGTGATGAAATGGGCTTCAGGGGCTTGCTCTTATATAGCCACCAGTTGTAGTCGGTTAGGCTCAATTGGGTGACCGACCTAGTCCACCCAAAACAATCTACTGGGGGTCGAACCTGAAATAGGCCACCGACCATACAATAGAACCGGTGCGCAAAACAGAGCAACTAACCTATGGTATCTGTTCAGCCCAGAGCCATCCGAGATCATCTGAGGCTCCAAATGGGCCCCATAAACCGAGAGTGGGGCTGCCCTAGGAAATGCTCTATCTACCCTCAGTGCGGTCAGTCAAGGGATGCCTTCCCGCACTTGCATGTAGCCTAGTTGGCAGTGTTCCAACTCTATCTGAAGCCATCCAACCATTAGGCCACACATGGCCCCCATCTGGTGTCCAAGTCAGGACCTATCGGATAATCGAGCTACTCAAATGCCTTCTCCTCATATGGGGGGGCTTACAAGTAGAGTTAGCTAGTTCCCACATAGTTACACAAGAGTGGAGCATTGATATCTAACACCTTCTGCCATGTAGTGAGATTCTTACTAGATTGCTCAGCAATGACCATTATAGCACAAATATTTATTTGATCGCATGCTTTTGAACAGAACAGTGAATGAAAATATTAATGCCAACAACAATTAAAGTTACAAAATACAATGACAATATAAAATAAATGTTGTAAAAGAACACAATATGCGGCACTGTATAAAAAGTATGGCTTTATTCATATAAAATAAATTTTCTATACAATAAGGCTTCAGAGTCTTTCTCTCTTTTCTAAAACACTGAGAACATTGGGCTTTGAATTCCCAAATACACTCCTAGCTCTAAACCTAGTCGATAGAGAGTCAACGCTATTGTCGTTGCTAGCGAAGGACATGGTTGCTGCTGTCAATGCCATACTTTGAAAAATGGTTCCAAAGGCATTGAGGGCAGCTATGCGGTTCACTAAAATGACCTTGTCGACATTGCGATTGATGTCAGCATGACCAATCACTCTTGACAAGGACTTGTGGAGAAAACGTTTTGTGGATAACCACAAAGCGCCCTTTTGTTTGACCAAGGTAATGTGCCAGTGAGTGATCTCGGCCGAAGCTACTATGAACAAGGCATTGCCGAGATGGGAATAGGTCGACCTCAAATGCCTCTTGCAACAGTTCAACATTACATTAGAATTCCATTAAAGCAAAAGTATACCAAGAGAGAAGAAATTCAAAGCTCATAGTTTCTTACCACTATGGAGTCATCATGCTCAATCCCTTCCTCTTTGTCAATGAGGATGGATCCAGAGGCCTCCTGCTATTTGGAGTGAGATGTGGAGGCTTCTTTTGGAACATCAGGTAGGTCAGAGTAGATTGATGTCTCTGCATCTTTGATTTGGGCCAGTGTCAAAGCAAGAACCTCTTCTATTGAATCATCTACTCCCAAAAACCCAAGTTCTTGCATAGTCATGTCCACCTCATATCCACACAGGATACCAACAGCTTCATCCTCCTGGAGACCAAACATAACCTCTATGTCATGGAGAAAGAGGTATTGTTCTCCGTCAACAAGAAGGAGAGAAAGAAATAATATCATTGTTGCGGGGTCAACAGAGGTGGTGCCCGAGGTGGATGGAATTTGAGAAGTAGAATGGGGTTCAAGAGGTTGCTGGAGCACTTTTAGGGCCAATGTAGCTTCCCGCTTCTCAGCTTCTTCATCTATGGGATCTTATTGTAGACGTTGGGCTCATCTATAGAAATAAGAGGATCGGAAAGGGTAGGGGCAGGGTCAGGGCTTGAGGTCGAGGCCTCCTCTTCCATTTGTCCCTTCTGGAGAAGGAAAATCAAGGTCATTTCCCAGGATAGGAACCTATTTCTTGTGTTTCCAATGACTCCACATGCTAGGAGGTCATCAGTGTCCACTCCCTAAACCCTAGGGGTGTGAGTTTGGCTCGAAAGTGATCTAAATGCTTCACGAACCTTGGTTCTTAATTGAACAAGTGCTTCAAATAATCAATTGGGACCCAACTTTTTGTAGACTCATCAAGTTGATATGCGAAACTCGTGATGTAGTCTTGCATGAACTTGATGAGGTCTTCAAAGTCAGTCTCGGGCTCGCAAGTAGCTACCTAGGACATCTAGGCTCTTATCAAAGACTAGAAATAACTCCTCCTCTCTATCAATTAATGGAGTACGGGAGATGAAATCATGGAAGGTAGACCTAGCAGAATCCATGGTAGTTTGGTAGCTAGGAGCTATGGCTATGATAGTGAAGCTTTGAAACTAAACTTTATAACCTATATATACCCAAATGTTCTAAATATAAAACATAAAAAGAATTATAAATTTTTTGGAAAAAACTTGACA
Source organism: Dipteris shenzhenensis (assembly GCF_047967505.1). Lineage (NCBI taxonomy): Eukaryota > Viridiplantae > Streptophyta > Polypodiopsida > Gleicheniales > Dipteridaceae > Dipteris > Dipteris shenzhenensis. Next base: position 41,571,480 of record NC_141607.1, read on the forward strand.
TTGACATGAAACAAAACCATTCAAAACATCAAAATTAATTGCACCACTATTAATTGGAAAATGTCAAAATCCACAATTGTCCCACCCCACATTTTCTAGACAATCTTCAATATTGCAGGAGGGATAAAAGTGGCACTATGCACGAGCTTCTCTGCATGCTTTCCTACCTTTTCACCATTTAAGGTAAAGTGAAAGGACTCAAACATGCCATCCTCCATGACCAATAGGTGTTCTCGCACGTCCGTGAGAGTCCACTGTGACGTGACAGTCACATTCTTGACATCTCCTAAATGAGAACCAATACATAAACTTACCCCTGTATTATCATCATTGTTAGAGTCAAGGGGGAGCCAATTGCCACGTGTTTTCTTCTAGCACCTATATTGGAAAGAAAAATATAACATTTGGCAGGAGATGTGGTACTTGACAACCACATTGTCCTTACATACATGGCATTGAAACAGATCACCCTTTTGTTCACATGACCTGCTTCCCCAATTCACCCCAAGAAATTTCTCAAGGGCATTCTCATGTAGGCACTTGCATGACCACATGGTTTTTGTTCTGTGCATCTAGATATTATGAAAACAAGAAGCAAAAATGTGAAGAGGCATAAACCAAGACAACCTTAATACCCATTTAGAGCCAAATGTAAACTTCATGGCCATGCCCACATCCTTTGCAATATTTTCCTTATATGATTGCATTGTTCTTGTGTCCACCATGCTGCAGTCCATGTCTTCAAGTTGTGGTGTTGCAATGCACTGAAGATGGCCATAGCCTGATGCTGTCCTTGGAGTAATGTACTTGGCATTATACCAATAGATATTTCTCTATTTCAAAGTAGAGGACTTCGCTCCAGCATGCATTTGCCTTCCTAAATCCTCATGAATGGTAGTAAACTTACCTAAAAAGCACTTGACTAGTTCCCACTCCTCAAAGTCTAAAGGAAATACATCTGCTATGCAGAAGTGCTATTTCAAAATACAATTTCAAACTGGCTCATTACACTGGTTCTATTTCAAAATACAATTTCAAGGTGACTCATTACACTTCAAAATCTTACAAAATGTAGACTTACAATGCGATGGTATTATCGATTGATTACTTGATGCAGGAAGGCACATGTCCTTCCACATGTAGATGTGTTGCACCTTTGCAACCGATCCTTTCTTCCCAAGCTTGAACTTCATGATGCAGCCCTTCCATTCATGCAAAAGATCACCTCTTTTGCTCTTGGGAAGCTTATGTGGACCCTTCAGATACTCTCATGACTATCCAATCATTCAAGCTGTAGGTGCAAGGCACCCATTCACCAAGTGCATTTTTGCTCCTGTGGAACACAAAGTACATGTATGGTCTCGTCACCATGCTTGTACAAAGGTCACAACAACAATAGTGGACTAGAAACTACAACTTGGAGGGTGAGAGCAGCTCCGATAGAGGGAGAGAGAGGAAGAAGGTATAGAGGGTGCAACTGAAGGTTGAGAGAAGCTCCAAGAGGTGCTGTAGCTAGGAATGGAGGGAGAAAGAGTAGAGGGGGATGAGCAGCTGCTCCAAGAGGTGTTGTAGCTAGGAATGGAGGGAGAAAGAGCAAAGGGGGATGAGCAGTCACTATAGCTAGGAATGGAGGAAGAAAGAGCAGAGGGGGATGAGCAGCAGCTGCTGTAGGAGGTTCTATAGCTAGGAATGGAGAGAGAATGAGAAGCTGCTACAGGAGGTGCTAGAGAGGAAGAAACACAATGGACCAGAGCAAGAGGGGGTAGAGAAGATGCCAAATGAGTTCCCACGTTTGAAAAATGGAGGGAGAATGGAGCTGGACCAGAGAAGAGGAGGGGGCAGGCCTGTAACAAGTTGAGGGGGGAAAAATTTAACCATAAGGGCCCACCGCCTCTTGAATGACTTGTAGGTTTGTTGGGGGAGGTGCATATGGGAGAAGGGTCAAGAATGGGTTGAGAAGGGGGGGGATGGTTTGAGTGGTCCCCGAGGAGTAGCCAATTGGGGCTGTTTGCAGGTTAGCCCACCCTCCACCTCAACATGGCATTGCCCCACAAAAAGTATTACTCCCATTGGTACACCTCAAATACCTCACTAATCCCTTGAAATTAGGAAACACTAATTGGGGGCCATTTGGAGACCCTAATTCTCCCTAATGTTTGGATCCTTTGTGCCTCCACATGCTGCAAACTGGGGTCCACCTTCGCTGCCTTCATTGCTTTCTTCCACTCATGCTTGTGAGCGGTGTGGGGCTGGCCCCTTGGTGGTTCACCTCCCTCTCTCCTAGCAATCTCGACTAGTGCCTGTCTCTGAAGCAAAGATCTTTTATTGGCAAGTATCATAACAATCTTTGGCTTGGTCCATTTATCTGTGAACTAAACATTGGGGGGATTGGGATACCTAGAGCGAACAGCAACGAGGGCCTCATCAACCAACTTTTCTAGTTGGTCTTTGTAGTGAATAAAGCAATCTCTGTAATTGTTAGCAATTACAGAGTGCATGAAGGTCATGATGTCTTTCCCTCGTGCATCCATCAAGATGCCTCCTATCTGAGTGATGTCATAGAAGATTGTACCATCACCCTCTGGCATGTCTGCATCATCTGAATCATCCCTGTCACCACCACTACCCTCACAAAGCACTATGCCATGCATCTCCCACTGCTCTCCCTGCTACTACACCTACTGCCTTATCGTGTCGAGCTAGTATGCTGGCCACTTGTAACTAGAGAAGTGACTCTCGACTGCATGGGAGTACACTGGCCACTCGTAGTTGAAGCATTGGCGATGGCACGGGAGTATGCCGATGGCTTTGTAAGGCAGAAGGAGCTCCCCACCACAGGGGGGGAGAAGGGGCTTGGCTCTATAGCCAGCTGGGATGTCTTGACTCCACTGGGATAATCTCAACTGGTGTGGGATTGGGGTGGTTTGGAGTCTGTACTGCCGACTCCTCGGGGGTGTTTGTAGTACCTGTCATGTCTGTGTATAACTCTGTAGGAGTGGGAGGGTGTCCCAAAATGTTATATAACTCCCGAAAGATGGCATCCTGAAGATTAGGTGAGGATGAAGAGCTTCCTGGCCACATGATGAACTGAAGAAAAGAAAAGAAGAAGATTACCATCGAGCATGCCCTTGTCAGGAGATGCAAAAGAATGAACATTGGGAGGATTGGGATACCTAGAGCGAATAGTAGCGAGGGTCTCATCAGCCAACTTTTTGGATGGTCTTTGTAGTGAATAAAGCAATCTCTGTAGTTGCTTTTAGCAATTATAGAGTGCATGAAGGCGATGATGTCCTCCCATGCATCCATTAAGATGCCTCCTATCTGAGTGATGTCATAGTAAATTGTACCATCACCCTCTGGCACATCTGCATCATTTGAATCATCCCCATCCCCACCACTACCCCCCCAAAAGTAGGCTGCCATGCATCCCCCATTGCTCTCCCTGCTACTACGCCTGCTGCCCTGTCATGTCGAGCTAGTATGCTGGCTGCTTGTAGCTGGAGAAGCAACTCTTGACTGCACGGGAAATACCTTGGTCACTCATAGCTGGAGAAGCGACTCTCAATGGCACGAGAGTACGTCGACGGCTCTGCGAGGCAGAAGGACCTCCTGACCACAGGGGGGAGAAGGGGCTCAGCTCTATAATTGGCTAGGTTGTCTTGACTCTACTGGGGTAATCTTAGCTAGTGTGGGATTGGGGTGGTTTTGAGTCTATACTTCCAACTCCTGGGGGTGTTTGTAGTACTTGTCATGTGTGTGTATAACTCCGTAGGAATAGCCCCAAAAGGTTTTATAACTCCCAAAAGATGGCATCCCGAAGATCACGTGAGATTGAAGAGCTTTCTGGCCACATGATGAACTGAAGAAAAGAAAAGAAGAAGATTCTTATCACGAGATGCAAAAGGAAAAATAGAGTGACAGCTTAACATTGACAGACTGTTGCATTTATAGACTCTTGCATTCTTTGAATTAGAGTGACAGAAGTCTATTTCTGCTTGCTCAATGTTAGGCTATTGAGGCTTCACATGGGAAAAGAGAGGAAAAGATAGGAAGGAAAGAGAGAAAAAGAGAGGAAAAAGAGAAGAGAAAAAAGAAAGGAGATAAGAGAGGAAAGAGAGGAGGGACAAAGAGAAAAAGAGAGAAGGAAAGAGATGATAAAAGAGACAAAAAGAGAAAGAAAGAGAGGAGATAGAAAAAGAGAAAAAAATAGAGAGAAGGAAAGAGAGTAGAAAAAAGAGGAAAATAGAGGAAAAGAGAGGAGAAAAAAAGAGAGAAAAAGAGAGGAGATAAGAGAGGAAAATTACCATGAAAAGAGAAGGAAAGAGAGGATAAAAGCGAGAAGGAAAAAGAGAGACAAGGTGAAGGAAAGAGGGGATAAAAGAGAGGAAAATGGAGAGAAGGAAAGAGAGGAAAAGAGAGGAGAAAAAAAGAGAGAAAAAGAGAGGGGATAAGAGAGGAAAGAGAGGAGAAAAAAGAGGAGGGAAAGAGAGAAAAAGAGAGAAGGAAGGAGATGAGAAAAGCGAAAGAAAGAGAGAAGAAAGGAGAGAAAAAGAGAATGCAATCCCTTATTTTCTAACGAATGCAATCCCTTTCTTCAATCATGCTTTCCCTTTCCATCATTCATGCCATCCCTTTCTTCAATCATGCAATCCCTTTCCATCATTCATGCAATCCCTTTCTTCATTCATGCAATCACTTATTTCCATCATTCAATATGCAATCCTTTTCTTGGAAGTCAAAGTGCAAGTGGAAGGGAAAGGGAAAGGGGAAGGGAAAGGGAAGGAAAAGAAAGGGGAAAGAGAAGGAAGACACAACAAAGACTGTCAGAGCGCGTCTATAGACACGACGATAGTGTGTCTATAGGCATGACTATATATTTTCCCAAAAGACAGACGCATCTATAGATGCGCTTTTAGACGGGTCTATAGACTCGCTTTGACAGACGCCTTTTTCTAAGAACTTGAAAAGGACATGCGCTCGACCACACTAGTAGAAAAAACATCTGTTCACAGCCTGCATACGACAAAGGACAAATCCTAAGAGAGCAACTTCAAGTTTAAATGCATTACTCAAGTAAGCTTTAAAGTTTATTTTGCAAACATGTTAAATTATGCTAGTGGGTCAATTACCCGAATGCTTTTTCTAATTTATGGTACTCACGTGCAGGCTATTCTGTAAAATGCTTCCAAGGGAGAATAAATTACTGACCTCAAGAGATATGGCAAGGCAACATGTGACCTCTCTTGGAGGATTAGATTACAAGTGCATCCATGCATGCATCAACGATTGTATTCTATTTCGTGGACAACATAAGGATGCAAGAGAGTGTCCTACTTGTGGAGAGGCAAGATATAGAGCAGATCTCAAAACTTTGGATGTGACTCGTAAGGTTTTGCAACATTTTCCCATAATCCCTCGCATCTAACATATGGCCAAGTGCAAATCCATTATAGAGCTCATGTAATGGCATTCCTCCCATTGATCAACCGATGGCAAGTGGACAACTGCCGCAGACACTCCTGCGTGGACGCATATTAAAGACACATGGAAAAGCTTCAAGGAAGAACCTAGGAGCTTGAGACTTGGATTGGGTATGGATGGTATAAACCCAGTTGGTCTCAAAAGAACCTCTTACAGTGTATGGCCAGTAATATTGGTGAATTATAATCTTCCACCCTCTATGGTGATTAAGAAAGGACATGTCATGTTATCCCTTCTAATTGCAAGGAAACATAAAGTAAAAAATACTGATGTTTATTTGGAGCCTTTGATGGATGAGCTAGAGATACTTGAGCATGATGTGAGCAGGCCTCCCTCGTCATGAGACTTCAACTGCAAAGCAGTCTTGATGTGGATGATGCATGACTTCCCACGCTATGGCGAGTGTTTAGGTAAGCATTGCACTTTTAATTATGAGTAGGCAATCGATGTGGCATGCTAAACCCACCTGGAACTCTTAATTGCATCTATTTTTCAGGTCTCACTACACAGGGTTCTCATGCATGTCCTGTTTGTGGTCCTTCACTAGTTGCCTCACGGGAAGACACATTGAATAAGGTCATCTATGAGAATCACCATCGATTTCTCCCACCTGATCATCTAGATATGTCGCCCCTTGGAATGAAGTCCCCCCACAGTCACTCACTGTGGGAGATTGGATGAGAATTTGGGATGGATCCACGACTCCTCCACCACTTAGAATGAGCCGATAAGGGTTTGTAACTATTGTGTGCTATACTGGCTAGAAATAAAGATTGCCCGCTAATACCAACTTTTGCTTAGATACTCCATATTTTATCGTTTACCATATTGGACCCACCTCAAGATCAATCACCTACTTGATCCCATGCATATCTTCAAGAATATGGCATCTACCATTTGGGAGCATTTATACGGGACACGAGATTTTGTAGGCATAAGGGAGGATCTACGAACCATAGGGAGGATGCATGAAGATTGGCCACAAGAGCATCCAAATGGGTGTGTCTTTTTACCTCATGCACCATGGAGGTTATCAAAGCTAGAGATGGTGGTGGTGAAGTGAGCTATCACTACAGTTCATACTCCCACTGGATGCATGAGGTGTTTGAGGGGGGCCTTCACAAAGAGCAAGAAAAGAGGTGTAGAGCAATTATATGGCTTGAAATCTCATGATTGGCACAAGATGTTCCAAATAATTATTTTATGTGCATAAAGTCTTTTTCCTTTTAAATTTGTGAGTGAATTAGAAGCAACTAATCAACCATTACTCGTGTGTTCAGTTCATACTACCTACTAGCATTTCTTGTAGTGCATCGAAGGACATGAAGGATTGTATTTACAAGATGGGCGAGCTTGTTAGGTACTTTACAAGATGCAAGGTGTTCATATTGCTAATATTGCATACTTTTTTCTTTCTAGGTATGTGAGCTCAAAGGAAATAAATCTTACCATGCTTGAGAATGCTCGAGTTATGTTAGTGGAGGTGGTTTGTTTAGTGGAGGAGACATTTTCATGTTCTATTCTCACAAGCCAACTACATCTCATAGTGCATTTGGTGGATGAGATTGCTATATGTGGTACTGTACATGCAAAATGGTTGTTCTTCCTCGAGCGCTTCATGAAGACCTTGAAGGGTTTCGTGAGACAAAGTGCAAGACCCGAAGGTAGCATGGCCGAGGGTTGGTTGGTACAATAGTCACTTCTATATATTTCTAAGTTTCTTGTTGATGTGGATAGCTCTCTCCCACGACTATGGAGAGATGATGAAGCCCTAAGAATGACCTCTATTGTGCCTCAAGGGAATGGACATAGCAAAGTAATAGACACGGAGTTGCTTAATATTATGAACCTCTATTGCATGCTTAATAGTTACAGGGGAGTCACTAGTAGTTATAAGGAGACGTCACCTGCGTGCAATAAATATATGAAAATTCCCCTTATCTACCCCCTATTTATGGGACCTTACCTTATAAAATATACCTTCCTTCCCTTATATAATCCCCTCCCTTACACTCATGTGATACCATACGATAAACCCTAGTGGACCCCCGGGTTAATAGTTATGTGATGAAAAGATGGGTGACAAGATACGAGGATGCAAAGGCAACAAGACAAGGAGAAAGGGCCCTCTTTTGTACACACGATGGATCTCGTGTGCCATACCCTCAGCATCTAAGAGAAGTTCCAAAGGATATTCATGTGGATTGGCTACTTGACAACGTGGAGAGAGCAGAGAGATGAGGGGATGCATATCACAATGGAAGACTGGGAGTATGCTAGGGGATGCATGAGAAAGGTCGGTATATAGAATTTTATGCATAAGTTAGGAGATTTCAACAATTTAGATTGCTTATTGAATTGATTTTTTCTTGGTGTAGCGTACTATGTTCAATGCTATATGGTGTGAGGGCAAGCATTTTCGAACACAACAAATTGATGATAAGAGAAACACACAAGATTACGGCATCATTGCAAGCCTTGAGGGAGCCAATGGAGCCATGGATGATTATTGTGGCATAATCCAATATATTATTAAGCTTGACTTTCGACGCTTCTTTGTGTATGTTTTGGATGTAAAGTGGTTTGAGGACATGGTGGAAAGAGGCCCTAATGCAACAATCAAATGCCATGCAAGTAGCTTTGTAACTATTGACTCCACAAATTTTTGGCAAAGTAAGGAGGACACACTAGTACTACTGCAACAATGTGAACATGTATTGTACACACATATTAAAAAACCCACTTTTAAATATTTGATACCTTCGATGCAAGGAAAATAACATGATTGTATTTGTGTTTGAATTTGGTTGTCTATCAACCAATTGTGGATAATAGTAGGTGGCCGTGGCATGTCATACCTATTATGCCACATTCCAAAGTGATGTATAGTACATTTACTAATATGGAGTGTATGGAGGATGATTATGCCCATGGAGGTGATGATGGCCATGATATGAGAGAGGAGGATGATCATGAGATAGGAGATACGATATTGAGGCCATTACCCATGAGGACGAGCCTACCATTGGTGATCCTAATTTCGATGAGCACATGAGTAGCACAAGTAGTAGTGGGTTGAATGTATTTTTAAATCTCAACACTGGTTTGGATTTTGAAGTAGATAGTTTGGCAGGGGTTGATCTCATTGAGGATGAGATTGAACCGAAGCCCATCATTGATATGGGAAAAACTATTTTACATACTGTTTCATTCTTCTCACCTCACTTAATTTTTGTATATGTGAGTTTGCCAAAAAGCATTGATATTTTTGTTAAAATTACGTGCTTTGGTAATCGTTAGCAAAGCAGTGATGTACATTTATCAGCCTACACCAAAATTTCATTTTTTGTATTCGCTATTTTTTGCCTAGATCCGCATCTAAATCTGTGTCTAATTCACAGTGCACACGCACTAATAGACGCATTATTAGACACACACGTATTTTTGCTATTCGAGCAGTGCCTATAGACGTGCTCACTATTTTGTGCATCTATCAAGCGCATCTATAGTTGCTTTGTCTTGTTGTGAATGATGCTTTCCCTTTCCATCATTCATGCAATCCCTTTCTTCAATCATGCAATCCCTTTCCATCATTCATGCAATCCCTTTCTTCATTCATGCAATCACTTATTTCCGTCATTCAATATGGAATCCTTGTCTTGGAAGTAGAAGGGGAGCCTTTGGGGAAGGGGATGGAAAAGGGAAAGAGAAGGAAAAGGAAGGGGAAAGAGAATAATACATAATAGACTATCGGAGAGCGTCTATAGATGCTTCTACTAGCTTGTCTATAGGCACGGCTGTCTGTTTTTCCAAAAGACAGATGCACTCCAATAGATGCCTTTTCCAAAGAAACAAAAAAGGACATACGCTTGACCCCAAAAAGAACAACATAGCTAGTACCAAAAACCTTCATTCCTTGCATACAGCAAAGGACAAATCCAAAGAGAGCAACTTCGAAAGAAGATCAACCACCAAGAGACTTACCATGGATAGAGGTATGGAAGCTTCTTGTCCCTGCTTCTCTTTCTTCTCTTCTTTGTTCACCTTCTTCTCTTGTGTGCTTGGGGATGATTGTGTAAGCCTGGAGATGAGTGTGGGTGCTTGGAGATAAGTGTGGATGCCCGGAGCTATGGCTATTAATAGGAAAGCAAGCCGCGCGATGCTAAAAGTATGTGAAGGAAAGCAAGCGCGCTAAAAGTAGGTTCGAAAATCAACTCACAGTCCGTGCATCTAAAAGCGCATCTATCTACACGTCTATCTACGCATCTATCGATGCATCTAAAGTACGTTTTAGATGCATCTATAGACACTCTCCATACTACAGACACGGTGTTAGACGTGATTTTAGATGCTCCACAGAGTTTTGAGATTTACAACTCATACAAGAATAAATCTTTTGGGTTGTTTATATGTAGGATGTCTCTATCTTCTACAAGTAGCTCCAGTGAGGATGAATCCCTCCGTATCCACCATCATGAAATGTGGTTGGAACAAAAAATCAAATGTGTGTGATCGGTGTTGGGCAAACATGTATCGTGCATGCAGAATTACACTCAATCACATCTCAAAGTATGGAGAATGGGATGCGACTATAAACATGGTAAGTGTTAAGGAGTTAAGGTTGATTGAGAACCCTATGGGTGTTCATGTGTTTGAGTTATGATCCAATTTTAATTTGATACAGAATGCTGTGCCACACTCGCATATGTTGCCCTATGCTCGTCGTGAGGAGGCGAAGCATTAGCGATATGAGGTGGGATCTTCAGGCGGGATCATTACGGATGCATGGAGTGATGGTGATAGTATCCCTTCACCATTACCTCCTCATAAGGCTGTGGAGGAGGAGGTGTTTGATGATATAGTGTGGGATTTATATGTCCATCAATCCTCAGGTAGGGATGATAGCATGGAGTAGGACGATCTTTTTATCGCAGCATCGACTCCACTGTTTGAGGGGTGCACATTCTTTGTTCTACCTGCCTCCCTTGAGTTACTAAACTTACAAACCATCTATGGATGGAGCAATGCAAGTTTGAATGCATTACTCAAGTAAGCTTTAAAGTCTATTTTGCAAACATGGTGAATTATGCTAGTGGGTCAATTACTCAAATGCTTTTTCTCATTTAACACTTATTTCATTAATTTTGGACTTGTCAATGTACAAATTCATTTTTACATATACTTTTGGACTAGTTTTCAGATAAAATTTAAGAAAAACCCAATCTTCAAAGCACATATAAAAACATAAAAACAAGCATTTTTTTATATATTTTTAAAGGACATGAAACTAAAATTATAAAATTTAACGCAGCCTAGATAAGTTACATGAAAAAATAAGATTTGGTTGTTGTAAACTCTCTTAATATTTAATGGTGTTAATAAACACCTTCAAAAGTTAAGCCTAAGATTTTCAAGACTACAACCATTCAATTTGATGAATTTTCTATTTTCAAGTCCTTAGCCTAAATTCAACCCATTCAAGAGCTGAGCTCATCTCTTCCTCATCGATGTAGTTAAAATTAAAGAAGAGAAGTAAGGATTGATGAATTTTCTCCTGCATAACACTTTGTTTATTCCGAATGGCTTGCGCTTCCTCGAGGGAAAATCTTCCATAACGAGCCACACGCGAAGATATCTCACTTTGAAAATCTATCAACTCTCTCCTATATGACTACAATTTATCTATTTCAGTAGTAGCCATACTTATTTTTCTTTCCTCTTCCTTCTCTAAGCCCTTCTGACAAGCAAAGTCATCCTTCTCGTACTGGGTTAATGGAGCTGGATTTTGCTTTCTCTCCTCTCTCTTTCCTTGGTTCTCGGCAATCCATTCTTTGAGGCTGCTAATGGCTTGCTCGACAGAATCGATTACCTTAAAAAGATCCATAATGGCTGCAAGATGAAAGGAGTATGCTTGAGAAGAGGAGGTAAGGCTGCGGGCAAGATGGAAGGAGCAAGCTTGAGGAGAGGAGTAAGGTAAGAAGAGTAAAGTGGAAGAAGTCTGGAGAGGAGTAAGGTAAGAAGAGTAAAGTGGAAGAAGTTTTTGCTGTGGGTGAGATATAGAAGATGAACGAGGTGAGGAAGGTAACGAGAGTGAGGAAAGATATAGAAGACGAACGAGGTGAGGAAGGTAACGAGAGTGAGGAAGGTAACTAGAGGAGGTAAGGCAAGATGAAAGGAGTATGCTTGAGAAGAGGAGGCAAGGCTGCAGGCAAGATGGAAGGAGCAAGCTTGAGGAGAGGAAGGAGCAAGCTTGAGGAGAGGAGTAAGGTAAGAAGAGCAAAGTGGAAGAAGTGTCTGCTACGGGTGAGATATAGAAGATGAACGACTACTAGGGAATTTATAGAACTACAGATGCAAGACCGTAATGCGAGATGACTAGATGCAAGATCGTAATGCGAGACATTATAAAATAAAATGATGGGATGCAAGACCGTAATGGGAGACATTTGAGACATGTAAGATAGTGATAGTACATTGAAATCTATAAAATAAAATGACGGAACACAAGAATGATATAATTAATAGAATCTCATCATGAGATATTCTTTTAATATAATATAAGTTAGTAATTATTAGAATCTCATCATGAGATATTCTTTTAATATAATATAAGTTAGACTTGCTGTACATAATAAATGATAGATTTTGAGTACATTGAAATCTATAAAATAAAGTGATGGAACATAAGAATGATATAATTATTAGATTCTCATCATAAGATATTTATTGTACATAATAAATTAGACTTTCAAAAAAGTAGAACCTAATGTATTGTAATGAATAAATATCATAAAATATCCTAATGTATTGCAACATTTAACATAAGTTTTAAAAACACTATCATTAATCAATACAATGCCATCTGCCTCACAATGTTATGATCAATTTTACATTGGCTAATTGGAATATTTTTTTCTCCCAATAAATATTCAATTGCACTCTTTACTGCATCACGCTTGACCTGTTGGATGATGCAATCTTCCATGCAATGATCTTTATCCCTTTTGCCAAAAAACCATTCTTTGGACATTAATTTCTCTGCAGCAAGACTTGCGTATTTGTCTGGTAGGTTTCTTAAAGGCCTCCACATCCGAGCTGTCATCTCTTTTTTCTCAATCTTCTTTGCCTTCTCTTTAATCAATGATGGAGCCTCATATGTGACATCTCCTTTCTCACATGCAAGACACACGTCTTTGATCTGATGAAAAACTTCATCACTACAGTAAAGTATGCTTGTGTAGTCTTGATACCTATCCCTTACTGTCTTAAAGCTTGTAATCACCTCTGCTCTTTCCTGCTTTCCCCTTGGTACAATGGCACTCAAGCATGTGTAGAAGTCAACAAGATTATCCGCTTCCACTTTAGTTGCAGTTCTTTTGAGAGTGGTCAAAGGAGAATTAAAAGTTTTCCATATGGTCCTAGCTTTGAGCAACATCTCTGAAGTGGAGGTGATTTTTCGTAGTGCATAAATGTCATGATTAAGTCTTTCCGACTCAATCAAATATTTTTTCTCGTTCTTGAAGATACAAATGCATGCAGAAAAGTAGTGAAATTGAGGCACACTCGCGAAGGTTTGATAAGTAATTTCTCCTTTCTTGTATGCATCTCTAGAGTGCTCATTACAAGCATAGGCATAGTGCTGACCATCTATTGCCTCAAATGTACAATGAGCTAAGAAATTTCTCTTGGCATCCCTTATATGTCGTTCTGATCATTCATTGAACTCTGTCCTTCTTGAAGTGAGGGAACTTGTTTTCCGAGGAACTTAGTGAATTGCATCTCAAAATCTATAGGCTGAGAGAAATTGATGGATTGACTATAATCTCCCATGACTGGCCAAAATGTTCTTGGACGGAGTACCAAATTAGAAACAACTGGTTTTTTTCCATCAATCAAAGCCTGAAAAATCTTTTCAGCATAGGCTGTATCTAAGGTCTTGCTGTTGGTGAAGACACTTGCTTTGACCACTGTTGAAGCATGTATAACTTGAGTCTTCTGGCCCCATATATATCCTGGATCCTCATTTGTCACAGCCTCATTCAAGCGAAGATTTAGGTTCTTCATTGATAACATTTCTGCTTCTAGATCTGACGCCATTTCAAGACCCTCCGCATCCTCTTCATGTTCTTCCTCTTCTCTTCTTTGCCCTTTCTTTGTATATGAACGACCTCTTTTTCCAGTTATAGGACTTGGAACTGTAGCTCGTGAAGTACTTGCCTTTTGCATTTGACGTCGAGGTTTATTTTTTAGGGGCTCAATGTGAACTGCTTTAGATCGCCCTACTTCTTCTTCTATTGCCTCAACTTTAGGTATACTTAAGGGCTTCACTTGTTCTATTATTCCATCAACTTCATGAGTTACACCATCTAAGTGAGTAATACCATGAACAAGAGATGTGTGTGCATGTCCTATCTTATCTGATGCATGTCGTGTCTCACTCAATTCAATTTCTGTCTGAGATGCATGTGCATGTCCGGTCTCCACCAATTCAATTCCTGTCTCAGATGTAGATCCCTTGTAAGCATCCACGTGTACAAGACCCTTATCCGTTGCTGCAATGTGTTCTGTCTCATCCACTCCACTTCCTCTCTCATTTGTATTACCATGAACCAGGTCTACATGGCATGTCTCATCACTTCCTTTCTCATGTGTGGATTCTTGCACCTTAGGTCCCTTCAATGAAGTTGAACCTTGTTGGATGACACCCTGAAAGTATTCAAGGATAATCTTTGACTGCATTTTTCTTGCTTCCTCAATGGGAAATTCCTCCCACACATGTTGAAGGATCTCCAATGCAGGAACCAATTCAGGAAATCTAGGTGCTTTTGGCGGCGGCATCACAAAGTGCATTGCATCTTTCTTAGAAAGAAGAAACAATCTGTTGCTCATTCTTGACTTTGTGTAAATCATCATTGTACTGCTGTCTTTTTCAATTTTTATTCCTACTAAGGTGCCCCCTTCAATCAAATTTCTCTTTGAGAAAGATACATTTGATGCCCACTCATCTTTCTCCAACTCTCTCTTTGTCATCACTAGAATGAGATTTCCTTTACTTAAGACCAAGAACCATGCTTTCTTTGTTGTGTCAACAACTGTCCAGTTTGTGAAGTCCTTTGGGGCATAAATTCTTCCATTGTATTTCAGTGTCATACCATTGACAAATGCTGTAGCCTTAAGATCCATCCTGTATTCAAGCACAACACAAATTTTAAGTACTTTGACAAACTACAATTACTTTGAAAAATCAAAAGTACAATGAGTCCCATTAATACACCTCAAGTTTTTATTTTTCCCAATCATATAAGTATCAATTTCATGCTTTGGGAATAGCCTAAAAGGCTTTACAAGGCTTAGAGCATAAATGCTTTGGGAATAGCCTAAAAGGCTTTACAAGGATTAGAGCATAAATGTGAAAAAAAATAAGGATTTACAATGATCTCTGAATACAAATTTGAAGTCTGTCATATATAAGTGCAAAATGCTCTGTCAACTCCCGCAACTGATATAAGTGTAAAATGCTCTATCAACTTCCACAACTGTAATCTGTCATGTCCACTGGTACAACTTTCAATCATCTTGAAAGTTTAAAAACCTTAATCGTTGCTTAAATGGTAGGGTTGTTGTGACTGTGAAACCGAATGTGAACGAATGGACTGACTCCGATTAGGAACTAGTTGGGAAATTTTGAGCATGGATTTGATTGGTCTTTTTGGAGTTCTCTCCTCTAAGGACAAACTAATCTATGCTAATCTAGACTACACCAACCGTCGAAGCGAAGAAAAGCAAGAAATAATTTCTTTTCCATTGTTCTTTTTAATATCCTTAGGTTGCGAATTAAAAGCAAAAAATAATCTATTTTCCATTATTCTTTTTAATACACTAAGGTTCTGAGTTTAAAAAAGATAAAATTTATATTTTATCTTTTTTAAACTCACACCCATTTCTCTCTCTCCCCCCCCTTCTCTCTCGTTGCCGCCCCCATCCTCCCACCCCACCTCCCCCATTCTCACTCCCATGCCCACGTCCATTCTTTCACCTTCCCCATTCCCACTCCCTCTCCCACTCCCATCCTCCCACCCCTTTTTCTCTCTCTCCCCCCCCTTCTCTCTCGCTGCTGCGGCAGTGGCCCCCCCCCTTCTCTCTCTCTCCCTCCCCCTTCTCATTTTAAAAAAGATAAAATTTATATTTTCAAAGACTAATTTACTTACAACTCATAAGAATTGAACATTCACATTAATAAGAAGTTAAAATCTTAATAAATTTGAATTTAAATAATAAAAACTATAAAGTAGTTTAACTTAAAGTTTATGAAAAAATAACATAAAATAAAGAAAACAAGACGTAAAATTAAAAAATTAATATTTACCTAGAAGAATATATTAATTCTCCCTAAAAAGAAATAAATTAAAGTAATAATAACGAATGTAAGTTAAACTACTTTTAAAATTTTAATTTAAAATGTAATAAAATTAAAATTATACTTTTTATATTCCAAAACAAAATGCATTATAGTCTAAATTAAACTAGTAAATTGAAAATGAAAGTGAAACTCATTTTAAATTCAAAAACAAAGAAAATTTTAAAATTCAAGTTTCTACAAGTTTTGCTTTTAGCATACATTTGTCTTTTCACATCCACGCATTTGTCTTTTGAAACACAAGGTTGTCTTTTATCACAATTTTCAAGTTTTCACACATTTATCTTTTCAAACACAAGGATTCATAGTTTAAAAAAAGGCGGGAAATTTGAAATTCTAGTTTCCACACGTTTCTCTTTTCAAACACCAAGGTTTATAGTTTTGTTTGTTTATGTTTCGACTAAATCACACACCAATCTCCTCTAATATGCCTCATTGATCGTAGCTCCCAAATTCTTCCATCAAAACATCTCTCCTTTATCTCTTCTTGATCGTCGCCCACTCATTTTTTCTCCTCATTGGTAAGATTTTCTATCTCGATTGTACTTTCTCTTGTGCCCTTCCTCTCTAAATTTTCATCAAACACCAAGGTTTATAGTTTTGTTTGTTTAAGTTTCGACTAAATCACACACCAATCTCCTCTCATATGCCTCATTGATCGTAGCTCCTTTATCTTTTCTCGATCGTCGCCCACTCATTTCTCCTCTTCATTGGTAAGATTTTCTATCTCGATCGTACTTTCTCTTGTGTCCTCCCTCTCTAAATTTTCATCTCTCATCCATCTCTCTCACTCTTCTCTCTCTCTCTCTTTCCTCTCCGCTCTAGTCTACATTTCCTCTCATCTTAGTCTACTCTCTCCCCTCCTCTTCATTTCCCCTCTCTCTCTCTCTCTCCCTCTCTCCTCACCTTTTCCCTCTCTCTCACTTGCGCTCCCCACTCTCTCTCTCACTTGCCGCGGCCTCCCCCTCTCTCTCTCTCCCCTCCCCTCTCTCTCTCTCCCCCCCTCTCTCCCTCTCGCTGCCGCGGCAGCGGCCTCCCCCCCTCTCTCTCTCTCTCCCTCTCTCTCTCTCTCCCCCCTCCCTCTCTTTCACTGCCACGGCAGCGGCCCCCCCTCTCTCTCTCTCTCCCCCTCTCTCTCGCTGTGCCTCCCCCCCTTCTCTCTCTCTCCCCCTCCTTCTCTTTCACTGCCGCGGTAGCGGCCCCCCCTCTCTCTCTCTCTCCCTCCCCCTCTCTCTCGTTGCTACGGCGGTGGCCCCCCCTCCCCTTCTCTCTCTGCCGCCCCCCTCCTCTCCCACCCCCTTCTCTCTCTCTCCCCCCCCTTCTCTCTCGTTGCCGCGGCAGCGGCCCCCCCTTCTCTCTCTCTCCCTCCCCCTCTCTCTCGCTGCCGCGCCCCCCTCTCTCTCTCCCCCCCTCCTCTCTTGCTACCGTGGTAGCGCCCCCCCCTCTCTCTCTCCTCTCCCCTCCCCTCCCTCCCTCTCCCCCCCTCCCTCTCCCCCCCCCTCTCTCCGCTGCCGCGGTAGTGGCCTCCCGCCCCTGTCTCTCTCTCCCCCCCTCCTCTCTCGCTGCCCCCCCCTCCTCTCTCTCTCTCCCTCCCCCTCTCTCTCGCTCTCGCATCCCCCTCCTTCTCTCTCTCCCCCCCGCTCCTCTCTCGCTGCTGCGGCAGCGGCCCCCCCTCTCTCTCTCCCCTCCCCTCCCCTCCCTCTCCCCCCTCTCTCTCTCTCCCCCCCCTCTCTCTCGCTGCCCCCCCTTATCTCTCTCCCCCCTACTCTCTCACTGCCGTGGCAGCGGCCCCCCCTCTCTCTTCCCTCTCCCCCCCAGTGGCCCCCCCTCCTCTCTCTCTCTCCCTCCCCCTCTCTCTCGCTCTCGCATCCCCCCCTTCTCTCTCTCCCCCCCGCTCCTCTCTTGCTGCCGCGGTAGCGGCCCCCCCTCTCTCTCTCCCCTCCCCTCCCCTTCCTCTCCCCCCTCTCTCTCTCTCCCCCCCCTCTCTCTCACTGCCCCCCCTTATCTCTCTCCCCCCCTCCTCTCTCGCTGCCGTGGCAGCGGCCCCCCCTCTCTCTTCCCTCTCCCCCCTCTCTCGCTGCTGCGGTAGCGGCCCCCCCTCTCTCTCTCTCTCCCTCCCCTCTCTCTCGCTGCCCCCCCTTCTCTCTCTCCCCCCCCTCCTCTCTCGCTGCCACGATAGTGGCCCCCCTCTCTCTCTCTCCCTCCCCTCTCTCTCGCGCCCCCCCTCTCTCTCTCCCCCCCCGTTCCTCTCTCGCTGCCGCGGCAGCCCCCCCTCCTCTCTCTCCCCCCTCCCCCTCCTCCCTCTCCCCCCCTCTCTCCGATGCCGCGACAGCGTGTCGCAGCCTCCCCCCATCTCTCTCGCGCTGTCGCACCTCCCCCTTCTCTCTCTCCCCCCTCTCCTCTCTCGCCATCGTGGCAGCGCCCCCCCTTCTCTCTCTCTCCCCCCCTCCTCTCTCGCTGCCGCCGCAGCTGCCCCCCCCTCTCTCTCTCTCCCTACCCCTCTCTCTCGCTGCCGCGGCCCCTCCCCTTCTCTCTCCCCCCCCTCCTCTCTCGCTGCCGCGGTAGCGGCTCCCCCCTCTCTCTCTCCCCTACCCTCCCCTCCCTCTCCCCTCCCCTCCCTCTCCCCTCCCCTCTCTCTACCGCCGCAGCAGTGGCCTCCCTCCCCTTTCTCTCGCTGCCCCCCCTTCTCTCTCTCCCCCCTCCTCCTCTCTCGTTGTGCCGTGGCCCCCCTCTCTCTCTCTCCCTCCCCCTCTCTCGTTGCCGCGCCCCGCCTTCTCTCTCTCCCCCTCCCTCCTCTCTCGCTGCCGCCTCTCTCTCTCCCCTCCCCTCCCCTCCCTCCCCCCTCTCTCCGCTGCCGCAACAGCGGCCTCCCCCTCCCCTCTCTCTCTCCCCCCCCTCCCGGCTTCCCCCCTCTCTCCCCTCTCTTCCCCCCCCCCCTTCTCTCCCCCCTCCCTTTCTCTCCCCTCTCTTTCCCCCGCTTCTCTCCTCTCTCTCCCTCTCTCTTTCTCTCTCTCTCTTTTGCTGCCGAGGCAACAAGACTCTCTCTCTTATATTCTCTCTCTAAAAATCTTTCCTTCGCTTTTCTCACTCTAAGTTCTCTCTCTATAATAAAATTTCAAAGAATACAAATTTTAAAAAAAGTACCTGGAAAAAAGTTGAAATCTATGCTTATGCTTGCTTGTGCTTGCTTTTGCTCTTCCTCCTCTTTTTGCTTCTCCTCTTGCTCTTCCTTGTTGAAATGAGAGAAACAATGAGAGAAGGAGAGTATATATAAGAAAAACTAGGGTTTTAAGTCCTTCTCTCTCATTGGTCCTTCTATAACATTATCTCCTCTCCCATTGGCCTCTCTATTACATTATCTTCTCTCTCTCTCCCACCAACTCCCATCCTCCCACCCCATTCCCACTCCCACTCCCACCCCCATCCTCCCACCCCACCTCCCCCATTTTCACTCCCACGCCCATGCCCATTCTTTCACCTTCCCCATTCCCACTCCCTCTCCCACTCCCATCCTCCCACCCCACCCCTCCCACTCCCACCCTCACCCCACTCCCACCTCCCCCATTCCCACTCCCACTCCCACTCCCATTCTCCCACCCACTCCCATCCTCCCACCTTCACCTCTCACTCCCACTCCCATCCTCCCACCCCCACCCCTCCCCCCCCATTCCCCCTCCCACTCCCATTCTCCCACCCTTATCCTCCCACATCACCCCTCCCACTCCCATCCTCCCACTCCCTCTCCCACTCCCATTTTCCCAACCCCCCACCTCCCCCATTCCCACTCCCACTCCCATTTTCCCACCCCCCCCACCTCCCCCATTCCCACTCCCTCCCCCATCCTCCCACCCCACCCCTCCCACTCCCATTTTCCCACCCCCCCCACCTCCCCCATTCCCACTCCCTCCCCCATCCTCCCACCCCACCCCTCCCACTTCCACCCCCACCTCCCCCATTCCCACTCCCATCCTCCCACCTCACCCCTCCCACTTCCACCCCCACCTCCCCCATTCCCACTCCCTCTCCCACTCCCATCCTCCCACTCCCACTCCCCATCCCTCCCACTCCCACTCCCATCCTCCCACCCTCACCCCACCCCCACCTCCCCCATTCCCACTCCCTCTCCCACTCCCACTCCCATTCTCCCACCCCCACCCCCACCTCCCCCATTCCCACTCCCTCTCCCACTCCCACTCCCATTCTCCCACCCCCACCCCCACCCCCACCTCCCCCATTCCCACTCCCTCTCCCACTCCCACTCCCATCCTCCCACCCCCACCCCCACCCCCACCCCCACCCCACCGCCCCCATTCCCACTCCCTCTCCCACTCTCCCTTTCTCCCACTACCACCCTCCCACACTCCCTTTCTCCACTTTCCCACTCTCCCTTTCTCCCACTACCACCCTCCCAACTATCAATTCCACTATTACTTATGAATTCTAATTAAAACTATTACTTAAACAAATGATATTACTTGAAAACACTCATAGGATTTAAGGTTTAGGATTTCGTGGTTTGGGTTTACGATTTGGGGTTTGGTGAGTTAGGGTTTAGGGTTTAGGGTTTAGGGTTCAAGGTTTGAGGGTTAGGGTTTGGGGTTAGGGTTTAGAGTTTAGTGGTTTAGGGTTTAGGGTTTGGGCGTTAGGGTTTAGGATTTAGGGTTTAGGGTTTAGGATTTAGGGTCTAGGGTTTAGGGTTTAGGGGTTAGGGTTTAGGGTTTAGGGTTTGGGGGTTAGGCTTTAGGGTTTGGGAGTTAGTGTTTAAGGTTTAGGGTTTAGGGTTTGGGGTCTAGGGTTTAGGGTTTAGGGTTTAGGGTCTGGGAGTTAGGGTTTAGGGTTTAGGGTTTGGGAGTTAGGGTTTAGGGTTTGGGGGTTAGGGTTTCGAGTTTAGGGTTTAGGGGTAGGGTTAAGGGCTTAGGGTTTAGGGTTTAGGGTTTAGGAGTTAGGGTTTAGAGTTTAGGGTTTGGGGCTTAGGGTTTAGGGTTTAGGAGTTAGGGTTTAGGGTTTAGGGTTTAAGGTTTGGGAGTTAGGGTTTAGGGTTTGGGGGTTAGGGTTTAGGGTTTAGGGTTTGGGGGTTAGGGTTAAGGGTTTAGGGTTTAGGGTTTAGGGTTTAGGATTTAGGGTTTGGGAGTTAGGGTTTAGGGTTTAGGAGTTAGGGTTTAGGGTTTGGGGTTTAGGGTTTAGGGTTTGGGGTTTAGGGTTTGGGAGTTAGGGTTTGGGGTTTGGGGGTTAGGGTTTAGGCTTTAGGGTTTAGGGGTTAGGGTTTAGGGTTTGGGAGTTAGGGTTTAGGGTTTAGGTTTTAGGGTTGTTTTGGTTTACGATTTAGGGTTTAGGGTTTAGGGTTGTTATTGGTTTACGGTTGTTATTGGTTAGTGTCTAATTAAATTTTCAAACAAGTTCTGGATTTTTAAATCATTAATAAAGTAGATTATTGAGAAGAGACTAATGTTCTTTATAATAGTTGTTACAGCTTGTTTGCAAAGGAAACTCACAAAGGAGATGGCTACAAAATTTATTCCGGGGATGGAGGTGATTTTATGTTGCAAAAGAGAAGTAGTTGCATTTGCTACAATCCATGAAAGTGATCCAAATTCTATTTGTCAGTTTAGAAGACTTGGCGAAGATAAGGTGGCGGTTATTGCATCAAGGATTCTTAGTGCACATGTTGAGCTAAAGCATAAGTGTGGGGATATGGAAATCCTTGGAGATGTTATGCCCTATAATACTTCCAACAAAGCATTTATTGCATGGGACAGAGATGAGACTTATCCAACACATGTCATCAGGAATACAAAGTGCATATCTTTGGATTTTAGAGTGGGAGATATTTTACAAATGTTATCATTTACAGATAAGTATGTAGCAGAAGGTCAAGTCTTGGGATTTGAACAAGTTGAACACTGGGGACATTTACGCAGATGAGAATTCAAAAAGTTACTGATGATGGTATGGATGATAACTCAATGTCATTGGATGGTCCCTAGTATGAGGTAGGTAAGGATTTGAGATGGAGCATGCAATTTTTAAAGATTGGAAAGACTCGGCATGTGGTTTTTAATGATAAACATAATGTATACTACAACATCAAAGAATTGAAAGAATATGCCAATGTACCAAGCTCTATTCCTTCAGAGATGGATGATTCCAATGCACTCAACTATAGCACTGACGTCTTATCAGAAGTCGCGCGATGAGTTCATTGGTACCGAGAAAGAAAAATATTTCACAAGTGATGCCTTATCCGGGGTGGATGAGTTCATGCACATTGAGAACTTGGGCAAAGATGTCAAAAGTGTTATATCTTCAAGCATGGATGGCTTCATGGATACTGATAAAGTTCTTGGAGTCAAAGCAGGTAACTATGGAATTATGGAAATCATGCACGATAGTATAATGAGTGATGTTCTCTCTGGAGTAGAGGAGTTTCAAGACTATGGAGTTATGAAATCCATAGAAAGTGCATCAATGAGCGATGTTCTCTCAGGAATAGATGAGTTTGAAGATCATTTTGGACACTCTATCACCACTGACTATGGAGTTATGAAATCCATAGAAAGTGCATCAATGAGTGATGTTCTCTCAGGAAAAGATGAGTTTGAAGATCATTCGGGACACTCTAATGCCATTGTGACAAGTGGTTCTATGATTGTATCAAAAGTAGGGATGAGATCAACAAAGGACTATTCGGTGTTTGACTTTGATTGTGAACTTGTAAATGTTACAAATGGTTTGACGAATGTATCAAAAGAAAGGATGACATCAACAAAGGAATATTCAGTATTTGACTGTCAGAGTGATAAGATCAAGGATGCAACATCTCATGAAAACAACGTGACAAATAAATCTTACAAGGAGAACTACACAAATCCAAATAAGAATGTACAGAAGGTCCCAAAACGGACATACAGATGCATGAAAAGACAACGAGTGCAGGCAGATCCAGAAAAGCAACCAAAGAGAATAAGAGTAATGAATGAAGATGTTATGCTAAAAGCAATGCGATCTACATGCTGTAAGCATACATGTATGCGATCCATTAACTTACATGACATCAAGGGTTGTAGAGAACATGTTTGGCAAAGGAAAGGAAGCAGAATAAATGAATACCTACTCATGAGATTGTCTTGCTTTCTTGTAAATGATAAGAGAAGGCGAAGTTCAAGACATCAAATAAGGCCTCTTATAAATGGAAAAAGTATATGCAATAATGCATATCGCATTATTACAGGATTATCACATGGCACATATTGGAATTTGGCTAATAAAGCAAAGTATGGAGTTAAATTTAACATTCATGGAAACATAGGAAGGCCCAAAACAAGAGCCTCAACGGTTGCAGCAACAGCAATTTTGAAAGATTACATTTATGAAAATGCTTTACCACAACCCCACCTATCAGAAATGCATCTTCCGATACGTTTGACCAAAAAAGAAGTATTTAACTCTATTGGAGAAACACAGAGGCAAAGAGGGCATGCACCGGCATCTTTTCATACTTTGTATACTCTTTGGAAAAAAGCTTTGGACATGTTAAAATCCCAAAGAGGCAAAAAATGTCAAAGTACAACGACTGTGATGATCTAAAGCGAGCACTTGAGAGTGCAACATCTAAAGAACAAAAAGAAGCTTACAAAAGAAAGAGAGAATTTCATCATGGACTTGTTCGACATTCTAGAATAAAATATGCATTTTGGAAGGAGCAAGCTATTTCTCACCCAAATGAGTACATGTGCATTATTGTAGATGGTATGGATCAAAATACAACAACATTACCTCGATTCGTTAACACTCCACCTAAGCTACAAGGCAAATACTTTTTAAAGGCACATCTATGTGGAGTGTTAGTGCACGGATTTAAGTTTTTTGCAGACATATGGATTGATTCCTTGCATCTACACAATAGCAATCAAGTTGTAACATCCGTTATGAAGGCAATTCACAATGTACATGCAGAAAAAGGTCACCTACCAGCAACTTTGAGAATACAAGCAGACAATTGCGGACGAGAGAATAAGAATGTACTCTTCTTTACATTTTGCTCAATGCTAATCGCTCATAGAATCTTCAATGAGATTGAAGTTGGGTTTTTGTTGGTTGGTCACACACATGAGGATATCGATCAGGTATTTAGCACAGTTTCAAGAGAAGACGAATCTACCTAGCAGCCAACCTACGACCCCGCATCTCGCAGCTCTTGAAAGTCTACATCGCCGCCGTCGCAGAAGCTTCAGAGATCTCTTTCTTCTCTTTCTCCAAGGTTTCATTGATTGACACGTGTCAAGATAGGACTTAAATGTGGTTACCTTAATGATCACCATGGTTAGGTTTAGTTGCGTAGACTATGGTTAAGTTAATCTAGACTTGAGTTAACTAACTTGGGTTAGAAGGTTGCCAGATGGCACAGGGCCACCTAAGCACACAGCCCCTGCCAAGCACAGTCCTGCAAGCAGCATGTGAATAGCCCTGCCACATCATCAAAGGCCCTTTTCTTCACAAAAGCTTCAACAAGCCATAACTTGCAATCCAGGAAGAATTTGCACACGCTCCAAAAAGAAAAAGTGATCGTCTTTTCGAGCTCTACGCACCTGTCAACTCAGATTTTCTGTATGCAATTAGACACTGCCAGATTTGAAAGTATCATCAAACTGGTAAGACCTTTGCAATGGCAATCCGCACTCCAACTGTTGAGAAGTTCACCGGGGATGGATTTCACACATGGTCTACACAAATGAGATATCTTCTGATGCACCAAAAGCTTTGGAAGATTATAAAAGAAGACATACCCACTGCACAAAATGATGCTTGGAAGGAAAAAGATGAAGCAGCACTATCACTCATTGGATTGCACTTGGGAACAAATATAATTCATCATATAGACTCTAAGGATCATGCCAAGGATGCATGGGATGAGTTGAACATAGTGTTTGGTGCAAAAGCCAAAAACCAAGAAATCCATCTTAAGATTGAATTCTATGGTATGCATATGGGCTTCAATGAATCCATGGCACAATTTGTCAACAAAATCAAAAGCATTATGACTCAACTAGAGGGCATAAATGCAAAAGTAGGAGAGAAAGATGCACTTGCAATTCTTCTTAAAAGCATGCCTGCAGAGTATAGTGCATTGACAACCACTTTGAAGAATTTGCCAGATCCAAAGTTTGAAGAATGTGTATCCTCTCTTCTCGAAAAAGAAAGAGAGTTGAAGGCATCGACATCAACATCGACATCAACACACAATAGCTATAATGAAGAACAAGCACTATTCAGTAAAACATCAGTGAAATGCTACCATTGCGGAAGGATGGGTCACTATCAAAGTGACTGCAGATTGAAGAACAAACCAAAGTGTCACCATTGCAAGAAGCTCGGACACAAGGAAGAAGATTGCAGATTGAAGAATCAACAAGTCAACTACGTGGAGTCATCATCAAGCCATGAGCCCAAAGGTGACATCAATGGAATGTATTGAGAAACAAAAAAAAAAAAAACCTTGCCAACCTTGCCTATGTTTTGTAAATCAAACCTGACCACCTGAGAGTAGCTATGAAAGCACCCAAGGGAGGTATTGACATGTAAAATCCACACTTGACCACCTGAAGTAGCAATGCATGCACTAAGGGGAGGTGATGGAATGTAACTCACATCTGACCACCTTGCAAAGGATTATGGCACCAAGGGGAGGTGTTGAGAGTTGTGGTGCCATAAGCACATGTAGAGAAAAGGTATGAGCAAAGGGTAAGCTGCCACATGGCATAGAGGAGATATCCCACATGTGAGCAAGCAAATGGATGTAAGTACCCTCACCTATAAAAGGGAGGTTCATTTGAAGTAATATCAATCAAGCACTTTGCACTATCTCAAGATTCTCTTTATGAGTCCAAGTTAATCTATCTTGGAACCTAATTGACTTGAGATACATGTCATGAGCACTCTCTTCATTATGCTTGCACTTAGGTTGCATCCTCCGTAGATTAGTGTTGTATTAGGATGTTGTCTTAGTGACTAGGAGAATAGGATCCTCACTTTGTCAAGTTATGCATGGTCCACACCAAGATACCCCTGACCAAAATATCATTGGTATGTCTAGGAGCTCTAGAAATATCAAAGACCCACACTCCTCTCCATAATATCTGTAAATCCTCTATCAAAGGTGCCATGTACACGTCCATATTTTTTGCCTTGTACTTCCCTGGCACAAGTAGTGCAAGCATGAGGTGTCCCTTTTTTATTGTTAGCCATGGTGGGATATTGTAATTCACCACGACTATGGGCCATGTCGATCAAGATGTCGAGCATAATCCGAAAGGATTCACACCGTCCATGGTGAGCCCAAGATGTAAGTTGCGTGGCTCCCTCGCAAAGTCTGGCCACTGATTGTCTATGTGCTTCCAAGCTGCATAATCTATGGGAATCCTCAATGTGTCATTAGTGGACTGATGAGATGCATGCCATGTCATCAACTCTGCTATGGATTTGCATCAGAACATGTGTTGTATTCTTGCAATGATGGGAAAGTCTCTCAAGACCTTTACTGGTATTTGCTCACCCTGCAAGTCATCTCTATATCGTTGTTCCCCACACTTCAGACAACTAGCCAAATCTCCATGCTCATGACAAAAGAGAATACAATCATTACGACAAGCATGGATGGTATCATAATCCATACCCACCATTGTTAGCATCTTTTTCGCTTCATCTCTTGATATAGGCATGGTATTTGGTGCAGGCAACAGCTTCTGGAGCAACCCATCACAATTCAAACATACATAGGCTTCGAACAATGATGATTCGGTACACTAATCCATACATGATGATTCTCAAAACAAACAATATACAAATAATGAGTCAAATTAATGCAAGAGCTAACCTCATTAAGGCCGAGACACTTGTATCCGACCACCCATACTTTACTTGCAAATTCAATATTGAGAGACAAGCACGTAGTTTAGACATCCTAGCACCCTTATACAATTGTTTTGATTGCAACTCTCACATTTTGACCTCAGACTCTGACATCACGTGTACATGGGATGTAGTGCCCCTAAAAATAGAATCCATCATGTCGACCATACCTTCGTCATCATCTGAGAGACTATAGTCTTGCTCAAAGTGTGAAGGTATATGCGTACCCTCGTCAGCCTCCTCATCCTATTTTAAGATTTTGTGTAAATATAAGATCTTGTATTTCCACAACAAGAAGGATCCAAATTGGGATCCCATCTTTCCCATCCCATTGAGAGAGTACACATATGTACTTTACACACAGGACTGCATGTAATTTGATAAGTTGTTGTATTTGCATCTTGTTTATGCTTGGAATTTAATTCTGCAAGAAGTATCCACATGGTGCATTGCAAAAGCTGAGAAGTTGCTGTCAGAGATGGGATTCCATGGAGGACATACATGTCAAACTTAAGGAGGATAAGAAAATGTCTGGGGAAACACAAAATCTTCTTGCAAAAGTGTCCATGGTGTTGAAATATTGAGCTCCACTCGTGATATGCCAAGGTGACCATTGTGCATTTATGTCATCGACCTATTAGCTGCAGATGCAGTTGGTACACCGCCCATGAATAATAGCTGGATGACAGCTATCTTTATGTACTCTAGCTAGTGGCTCAGTTAGTATGCCACCTTAGTTAGCTGAGTTTGGTTTGAGACCCACACATAGGGTTCACCTATTCTTTTGTATTAAGAGAGAGTTCTTTTGGCTTTCACAACTAAGAAGAGGAAAACTATTTTCAACCTCCACCTTTGTGTATATTCCCCCATTGTGTATGTGAGAAAGCTCAAGAAAGCAAACCAAGTTCATGGTGTCCTAGTAAGAGGATTAGTGTTGCTTTCCTTTTTTTTTCAAGTTTGGGAGCAAATTCCTACAGGTAGCATAGCTGGAAAGTACAAGAGTGCATTGTCTCAGTTTGGGACGCCCTTCATGATGTGGTGAGAGGGCAGTACATGCTATGGGTTTTGAAATTGTTTTTTTGATTAGAGGTCATTTTGGGGCTTGTTTTGGTGGCAAAAGTTTTCCGCAGGCACTCAAAAAGGTGCCCTATTTTTACTGTGCGACTATTGTTCTACAGGTCGGTGGAAAGTTGTCATAGAAATTACATCATATGCCTGTGCGCAGAGATATTGGGAGTGATAGAATCATTCTTGTTGTTGTTGATGCATAATCATCACTGACAAGTGACTGTGTGGTCAAATACCACTTTCATCAATTTTGCAGATTTGCCCTTCTAAGGCAGAAGTTATGTTTTTTTGCAGTGACAGAATATTTTGCAGTGTTTTGTAATGGTGTCTGATGCTCTTTCACAGATTGTCATTGAAAAGCTTGACAAGAACAACTTCCAAGAATGGAAGTTTAGAATGATGAATTTTCTTAAGGGAAAAGGCTATTGGGAGTTCATTACTGGAGCTAAACAAGAACCAGTTATTCCTAATGTTCCCAATTAATAGGAGTTGTAGGCATTTAAAGGCTAGCATGAGAGAGCCAAAAAAGTTAGGTACTGGCTATCTATCAATATTTCAGATTCTATGATTGTGCATATTCAGGATGCAAGCATGCCGAAGGAGGCATGGGATACTTTGACAAAAATGTATAGCACAAATACACAAGCTAGGAAAATGCAGCTCATGCAGGAGTTACATAATGTGCAAAGAGAAAATATGAGCATCAATGACTACCACATGAAGGTGAAGAAGATTACAGATGCACTTTCTTCTATTGGGTCACCAGTGGAAGATGATGATTTAGTTTCTGTGACCTTGAATGGTATAGGAAAGGATTATGCACAATTTCGGACATCCATTGCCATCTGTGAGAATTCCCCTCATTTTGAGTTGATTACTCTTCTAATTTCTAAAGAGTAGAGAAATGGTGGTGCATCTTCTTCAGGAGGAACTTCAAAAGAAGTTTTCTACTCAAATGCTATAAGAGGTAGAGGCAGAGGTAGAGCAGGCCAATTTGGAGGCTGTGGCAAAAATTAGAATATGTAGCAAATTCAAGAAAACCAATCCTATGGAGGAGGGCGTGGTAACTTTAGAGGCAAGGGGAGCCAAAGAGGTCGTGGTGGATGGTAGAGAGGCCAAAATGCAAACAGCAATGTTGAATGCTACTAGTGTGGTAAAATGGGTCATATGGTTAAAGGTTGCTATAAAATTTAGAATGACATCATGACTGGAAAAATTGCAACAAGGCAATTATGCATCCTCTAGTAGATAGGGTGATGACAGAAATGAGCATCTCTTTATGGTGCAACACATGACCAATTCTATGACAAGTGCAAAAGAAAGCAATGATGTGTGGTGTGTTGACTCAGGTGCATCAAACCACATGACAGGTCATGTAGAATGGATGCAGGATGCAAGGTAAATGGAAAGACCAGGATTCGTGGAGACTGGTGATGATACTGCACATCCTATTGTGCAGATTGGTAAAATTCCTTTGTCTATGCAGGATGGGAAAAAGAAATACATGTCTGATGTATTTCATGTCTCTAATATCACCAAGAACCTGGTTTCTGTTGGTCAAATGGTTGAGCAGGGCTTGTAGGTCAGATTTAATCCTCATGGATGCTTTATTGAGGATATGAAAAATAAAGGTCGCTTGATAGCAAAAGGGAAGAAGAAGGGTAGGATGTTTACGTTGGATGCAAACATGCCTGAATTGAGTGCAGCAATGTTTGCAAATGGGACCGGTGTAGTTGCAGATATTGATATCTGGCATAAACGCATTGGTCATGTTAATGTACAGGGACTTAAATTAATGCAGGCCCAAAATTTTGTTGTAGGATTGCCTAAGTTCAAGGTTGCAGACATGCATAAGGTATGTGAAGCCTGTCAATTTGGAAAACAGGCAAGGAAACCATTTCCTAGACATTTTAAGAGAGTAAGAGCCCATTGAAATTAATCCACTCTAATGTGTGGACTACTAAAGCTACATCTATTGGAGGCTGTCATTATTATTGATGACTACAGCAAAAAATCTTGGGTGTATTTTATGAAAAAGAAAATTGAAGTGTTTGGGCATTTCAAAGCTTTTAAAGCTATGGTTGAAAAAGAAACAGGCCTGCAAATAAAATGCCTAAGGTCAGATGGAGGGGGAGAGTACCTCTCAAATGAGTTTGCAAGTTTCCTATAGGAGAATGGCATAAAGCAACAATATTCATGCAGTCATACCCCACAGCAAAATGGATTTGCAGAAAGGAAAAATAGGCATATTGGAGAGGTCTCTCGTGCCATGCTCAACGAAAAAGACCTGCTAGATTATTATTGGGCGGAAGCAGTTGCTATAGTAGTCTACATAATGAATAGGACTCCCACTGTAGCAATACATGGCATGACGCTAGAGGAGAGGTATATTGGTAGGAAACCGGATATTTCTCATTTGAAAGTTTTTGGTTGCATTGCCTATGTTCATGTGCCAGATGAGTTGAGATCCAAGTTGGATCCAAAAGCTGAAAAGTGCATCTTTATTGGGGCTATTCTCTGCAGCAGAAAGGGTATAGATGCTATAACCCTTCTACTCGTAAGTTTACAGTGAGCAGAGATGTTGTTTTTGATGAGATGAGCAGCTGGTATAAACCAATAAATGTGATTGATGATGTAGATGCACAAAATGGCAATGCTGCACAAAATTCACAGCAGCAATCACAAAATATTAGTGGACCTGTAGTGTCCTCACGCAATGGTTCACATACTTCGACATGGATAGGCAGATTGAGATCAAGAGGATCTCCTCAAAGCAATGCAGATAGTGGTATGCAAGTATCACGAAAAGAAAAAGAGAAAGTAGATCAACACATGGTTGATGTGAATGCAGGTCACTCTTATGTGGATGGTGAATCCAGTGGCTCAGAACAGAGCCTTGATGATGAGTTGCATATTTCTTCTATTGTTAGACCTGGAGTAAGGAAGACAAGGGATGTTTTGAGAGCACCTGGTAGTGAGCCTATTTTGCATAGGTCTACCAGAGCTAGGTATCTTGTGGATAGGCTGAAATATGATGGATTTACAGCCATTCATTATGCCTATATGGTCAAAGTGACACATGAACCAGAACCCACTTCTTTTGAGCAAGCCATGGGAAAAGAAAAAAGGAAGAAAGCCATGGATGAAGAAATGGATGCCTTGGAAGCAAATGCTACATGAGAATTGGTGCCTTTGCCTAAAGACAAGAATGCAATTGACTGCAAGTGGGTTTATAATGTGAAGCACAATGCAGATGGTTCACTGAATAGATACAAGGCAAGATTAGTTGTCAAGGCATATGCACAGACATATGGCATTGATTATGAAGAAACATTCAGTCTGGTTGCAATGATGGCAACTGTAAGAGTAGTCATTGCTATGTCTGCATCAAAGGGATGGTCTTTACATCATATGGATGTAAAGAATGCTTTCTTGCATGGTGATTTGCAAGAAGAGGTCTATATGGAGCAGCCACTAGCTAGGTTATGTTCATGCTGTTCATCCTAAGTTTGTTTGCAAGTTGAAGAAAGCCTTGTATGGCTTGAAGCAAGCACCCAAAGCATGGTCTGACAAGATAGGACAATAGCTTTCACTATTGGCTTTCATATTTCCAAGGTAGATTTCTCACTTGATGTGAGAAAAATAGAGAAAGGCATTATGCTGCTTGTCATTTATGTTGATGATTTGATCATCACAGGTGATAGTGATGAAGATATCCTTCATGTGAAAATGCTATTGAAGCAAAAGTTTGAGATGAAGGATTTGGGAGAACTGTGTTACTTCTTGGGCAGTGAGGTGATTAGATCCACAAGTGGATATGGCTCTTGCAGAGGGATGATAGGCTATAAGCCTATTACAGTTTCTTTATGTAGGATGTGAAGCTGAGCGCAGATGCAGGTGAGATTCTGGAAGACCCTACTATGTACAGATGCATAGTAGGAAGTTTGATTTATATGACTATTACCAGGCCATATTTGAGCTATGTTGTTGGGTTGGTAAGTCAGTTTATGTAGGCTCTAAGGAAACCACATTTGGATGCGGCTAGACGCATAGTGAGGTATGTGAAGTCCACATTACAGTATGGACTATTTTATGAGACTAGGGTTCAGATACAGTTGCATGGATATACTGATGTTGATTGGGCTGGTAGTATTTTTTATAGACGATCTACTAGTGGATATGTGTTCTCTTTTGAGAGTGCTACAGTCACTTGGAGCAGCAAGAAACAACCTACAGTTGCCTTGTCGAGCACAGA
The DNA here is from genome assembly GCF_047967505.1 of Dipteris shenzhenensis. Taxonomy (NCBI): domain Eukaryota; kingdom Viridiplantae; phylum Streptophyta; class Polypodiopsida; order Gleicheniales; family Dipteridaceae; genus Dipteris; species Dipteris shenzhenensis. Next base: position 41,603,606 of record NC_141607.1, read on the forward strand.
GGCTAAGTACAGGGGTGGAGCAATGGCTGCATGTGAGGTAGCTTGGTTGCATAAGCTACTTTATGATATGCATCAGTCTACATATGGGCTAGTTGTCATTTATTGTGACAACATGAACAGTATACACTTGGTAAATAACCCAGTCTATCATGCTAGAACAAAGCACATTCAGGTGCATTATCACTATGTGCAAGAGAAGGTTCTAGTAGGTCTTAATGATCTAGTTTATGTCAACACAAAGGATCAGGTAGGTGACATATTCATGAAGGCATTGGGTGTAGAGAAGCTGCGCAAGTTCAGAGACCTGCTTGGTGTGCTGGAATTGGGATTGAGCTCGAAGGGGAGTGTTGAGATATCGAGCTCCACTCATGATATGCCAGGGTGATCATTGTGCATTTATGTCACCGACTTGTTAGCTGTAGATGGGGTTGGTACACCACCCATGAATAATAGCTGGATGATAGCTATCTTTATATACTCTAGTTGGTGGCTCAGTTAGTATGCCACCTTAGTTAGCTGAGTTTGGTTTGAGACCCACACATAGGGTTCACCTATTATTTTGTACTAAGAGAGTTCTTTTGGCTTTCACAACTAAGAAGAGGAAAATTGTTTTCAGCTCCCACCTTTGTGTATATTCCCCCATTGTGTATGTGAGAAAGCTACAAGTGAGACTCCTTCCTTCTCTCCCACTCTCTTCACACATGGGTGGAGGGAAGGCAAGGAGATTCCTATCGAATCACAATCTTGACAAAGACAAACATACATTGTCTTAAAGCATTTTGGGTTGGGAATACTAGAAAGCAGTGTGTGAATGCACAACCAATAAGGCTTCTCATCCTCAAGTAGCAACTTTGAGGGCTAAAGTATGGATAAAGGTAGGTGCATTGATAAATTTCTTCGCCAGGTTCAAATCAATGAGATGTATTATGAAAGGTTCAGGATGGCTGTGAAAGAGTTTATGCAATTAATGGTGAAAGCATGGGGGGAGTCGCACATTACACATTACATGGTAATCTTGGCAGCATCGTAATATTTAGCACTTGCTTTATAAACAATTTTTGTTGCTAAAATGATTCTCATCATGTTTGTAGCATATTTTCTATGCACATGAACCATGGTTTGTACAAAATTGGGGCCCTTTGTCCATTTGGAATACACAACACAACAACACAAAGCAAGTATAGATGCGCTTGGTAGACATGCAAAATAGCGGGCGCGTCTAGTAGGTGTTGCTTTAGTAGAGGAATTACGGGCACGTCTAAAAGCATGTCTAACAACTCGTCTATTTGTGCATGTATTAACACATCTAATTGCACATCTAAACTGAGAAAATACGGGCGTGTCTATTTGCGCGTGTATTAGTGCGTTTATTTGCGCATTTACATTGAGAATCAGACGCACATTTAGACGTGTAAATAGACACAAACCAGAGAATACAGAAAGTGAGATTTTGGTGTACATCATTGCTTTCCAAACATTGCCCATGATTACCAAAGCACATAATTTTTTGCAAGCCCACATATACAAGAATTAAGTGAGATGAGGAGAATGAGACAATATGTAATATATTTTGCCAATATCAATTATGGGGCTACGGTTCAATCCCATTCTCAATGAGATCAACCCTTGCCAAGCTATCTACTTCAAAATCCAAACAAGTGTTTAGATCTACAAATACATTCAATCCACTACTACTTGTGCCACTCATGTGCTCATCGAAATTAGCATCTCGAATGGTAGGCTCGTCCTCATGGGTAATGGCCTCAATATCTGTATCTCCTATCTCATGATCATCCTCCTCTCTTGTGTCACGGTCATCATCACGTCCATGGCCATGATCATCCTCCATACGCTCCATATTAGTAAATGTACTATACATCACTGTGGAACGTGGCATAATAGGTATGACATGCCACCATCTATTATTATCCACCATTGGTTGATAGACAACCTAATTCAAACACAAATACAATCATGTTATTTTTCTTGCATCAAATATTTAAAAGCGAGTATTTTTATATGTGTGCACAGTACCTGTTCACATTGTTGCGGTAGTACTAGTGTGTCCTTCCTACTTTGCCAAAACTTTGTGGAGTCAATAGTTACAAAACCACTTGCATGGCGTTTGATTATTGCATTAGGGCCTCTTTCCACCACGTCCTTAAACCACTTTACATCCAAAACATACACAAAGAACATCTGTGTGCACGTCTATGGGTGCTTTGTCTTGTTGTGCAAGGCATGGAGAAGTCACACTATAGAGCCAAGGCAGCCTACTTCAAGAAGTCAAGGCATGGTGGTGGTGTCACTCACAGCAATGCATTGCATGAGATGTTCGACTGGCTTTTTAGATGTTTACTAGGAAGGAATTTGAAGTCTGAAAAGGCAAAGGCATCAGAACTTGCAAAAGTAGTTCAAATTGTATCAAAGAATAAAAGGCATAGTGCTTGGAAAGCATCCATAGGGAGTCAAGGAGTCACACATTGGTTGCAAGCTAGAGTGAGAGAAGGGAGCAGATGGGTCCAACCACCAATAGAAGCTATGGTATAATTGTATACAAATACAAAATAAATATATTGCTTATTTTGACCACAATTTGTGTACTGACTCTTTAATATCTTGCTAATTTTGACCATGATTTTTGTACTCACACAACGTTGGGGAAAGTGGGACATGGTGAAGGAGGGGGAAGAGAAGGGAGGGGTACATGGTGGGGCAAGGGGAGGGGTGGAGTGGTAGCAAGGGTACGGGAAGTGGGGGATGGGGGGTATGAGGAAGGGCGACGGGTATGGCCAAGGCAAGTAGGGGGAGGGCAATGGGGGGGGAGGGCAACAAGGGTGGGTGGGGGGGTTAGGGCAGGGGTAGGGGGCATGATGAACCCTAAATAGAATTAAAAGGGGTGTCAAAACATGATGGGCCTATATAAAACATTAAAAAGAACCCTAACTCTCATTATTCAATGGCAAGAGTGAAGAACACTGCTAGACCCATGGGACGTCGCCTCCACCCTTCCTCCTCTAGCTCCACCACCTCCATGGCATCTGCGGACACAAAGCTATCCGGGTCCGGTGGTGCCTCCTCTGACTCTTGTGAGCCTTCCCCCAACTCTCGTGAGGTCTCCCAGGACTCTCGTGAGCCCTCCCCCAAGTCCCGTGAACCACTCCCCAGTCTCATGATCCTTCTCCTCCTCCCAACACTACAAGGCATAGGCCCTTTTCTGATGGAAATACTGACCTTTTTTACACTAAAAAGTTTTTTTTTGACAGGCGCAAAGGTCGGTATTTACGTCGCTATAAGTGTCGAAAAAGAATGGTCGCTATATAAGCGTCGCTATATAGTGACACTTCTAAATATCACTATATAGCAACTGGTAAACGTTGCTATATAGCAACAATTAATAGAAGCTTAAAAAAAACATTAGTGGGGCTAAAGAGGGCCATAGTAAGCCCTGTTTTGCCCCACAAATGTTTTTTTTAAAGCAATTACAAAAGAATGTTGTTTGTTACAAAATTTCCTTTGTGAAAAGTGTGATACAAAATCGCTCAAACGAGCCAAGCGACAAAAGCATATACATGTCGAAGATATACAATATTATTTGTTACAAAATTACCCTTTCGAAAGAGAGGAGAAAAGAAGAAAAGAGGGGAAAAAATAGAAAAAGAGAGAAAGCATATGTTATGAAAAGAAAAGAAAAGAAAATGAAAGAGAGGAAATAATAGAGGGAAAAAGAAGAGAAAGAAGAGAAAGGAAGAGGGGAAAAGAGAAGGAAAAAAGAGAGGGGAAAAGCATATGAACATATGAGTGTATGCTCATGAATAAGCATAAGCATAGGCAAATGCATATGCTTATGAAAAGAATAGAAGAGAGGATGAAAGAGAGGAAATAAGAGAGGGGAAAAGAAGAGAAGGAAAAAAGAGAGGGGAAAAGCATATGAGCATATGAGCATATGCTCATGCATAAGCATAAGCATATGAGCATAAGCATAGGCAAATGCATATGCTTATGAAAAGATGAGAAAAGAGGATGAAAGATAGGAAATAAGAGAAGGGAAAAGAAGAGAAGGAAGAGGAAGGAAGAGGGGGAAAAAGAATGAAAAAAGAGAGGGGAAAAGAGCATAAGCATAAGAGAAGGAAAAAGAAGAGGGAAAAACGAGAAAAGAGACGAGAAAATAAGAAAAGAGGGGAAAAAAGAGAAAAAGAGAGAAAGCATATGCTTATGCTTATGCATGAACATATGAGCATATGCTCATGCATAAGCATAAGCTTATGAGAGAGATACATAGACAAATGAATATGCTTATGAAAAGAAGAGAAAAGAGGATGAAAGAGAGGAAATAAGAGAGGGGAAAAGCAGAGAAAGAAGAGAAAGAAAGAGGGGAAAAGAGAAGGAAAAAAGAGAGGGGAAAAGAAGAAAAGAGAGGAAAAAAGAGAAAGCATATGCTCATCAATAAGCATAGGCAAATGCATATGCTTATGAAAAGAGGAGAAAAGATGATGAAAGAGAGGAAATAAGAGAGGGGCAAAGAAGAGAAGGAAGAGGGAAAAAGAGAAGGAAAAAAGAGAGGGGAAAAGCATATGAGCATAAGCATAGGCAAATGCATATGCTTATGAAAAGAAGAGAAAAGAGGATGAAAGAGAGGAAATAAGAGAAGGGAAAAGAAGAGAATGAAGAGGAAGAAAGAGGGGAAAAGAGAATGAAAAAAGAGAGGGGGAAAATAAGAAAAGAGAGGAAGAAGAGGAAATAAGAGAGGGAGGGAAAGAGGGGGGAAAGAGGGAGGGAAAGAGGAAAAGAGGGGAAGAAGAGGGAATAAGAGAAGAGAGGGGAAGGAAGGGTTCCTACACCCATCACTACAGCTAGTGCTTGAAGCGCTAGCTGCAGGCCAATGCAAATAACGGAAACAAAAAAGGAAAAAAGAGGAAGCACTTTCTTACCTGGAAAAGTCCCGCTCGGTGTTTCATGGACTAGCCCTACAAAAGAGAGGAAAAATACCATTTTTGAGATAACTAGTTAGAGGAAGGAGGAGTTTAGAGAAGCAACTTTCCAAAGGGATTGGATTGAGGGGACAAGCATAAGCCTACAAACAAGGAGAAAGCAGGAAAAGAAGGGAAAGAGGAGGAAGAGAAATACCAAAAAGACAAGAGCAAATCTCATTTTTTGTCCTTAATCTCTGAAAATCAAGCATGAAAATTAGCACATAGGTTTAGCAATGCAAGGAGAAACATGCTTCAACACTCACAAAATGAAATCTCACAAAAAATGAAGCTACATTGCTTAAAGAGACACACCTTCTTGAAAAACTTCCTTTCACACAAGTAGAGAGGAAGAAGGGTGGAGAGGGAGCACAAGTGTCAATGGGAGAGGGGCTTGGTAGGGGTGAGAAGTGTGGGGAATAGAGGAAGAGAGCAAGGCTCATAAACTTTTCCCTTTTGCACAATGGTGAAATTCCTTCAAGATTTGAGAGAATTCAAAACTTACATTAAAATGATCAGTTACTTCAGTCATAGAAATTGAGAATACACAACAATGTGATAGTGTAGAGAATGTGGATTAAAAATATATATATATTGGCCCTTGGGCCTTAGATACAAGATAGTGCCTTCAAGGACAGGGGGTGGTCTAAGTCCTAAGAGTGGGTTGCAAGAGAATCTAGGGCTTCAAGCTTGGGTCACTTCATAGCCGCTTCGCCAAAGCCATGTCCTTGTCCATGACTGTGACATGCTTTGCGTGGATGGCATACAATTTGGCATCCATGTAGAGCGGTGGTCACTTGGTCCATAGCCTCTTGGAGCACCCCCATAGCTCCTGTGCTATATTGCACATCGTCCTTATATCCCCATGCTATCTCCCATACCACACGTTGGAGGGGAGCATGCGGGATCAAGATATCGATGATCTTCTGCAATTGCCTGATCTCACTTAGGGCCCACGCTCCTGGCTTTACTGACTGTCGTAAATAGTTCTAAACCATTTTACATCAAGAATGAGAATACTAAATCATCTGAAATCAATTTCATAGATTTTGTGTATGATCCCACAATAATCCAGCCGCAAGGAAAGAAGATTGGTATCCGAAGCAATTGCTCGGCTATCTTGTGTGAAGTTATCCATGAGTCCACAATCATATGTGACTCTCTTTCAATCGATGTGTTCCACCCAAAAATGTCATTGGTATGTCTAGGAGCTCTAAAAATATCAAAGACCTGCACTCTTGTCCATAAGATCTATATCTCATCTATCAAAGGTACCATGTACATGGCCTCAGACTCGGACATCACGTGCATTGCTCCTAAAAATAGAATCCATCATGTCCACCATACCCTCATCATCATAGCACATGTGCGAGACTATACTCCTTCTCAAAGTGTGAAGGTATATGCACACCACCCTCCTCATCTTGTCTCAAGGTTTCGTGTAAATATAAGATATTGTCTCAAGATTTCGTGTCATGTACGCCTGCAATATTAATCATGAACTCAAATAGCATTGACTTTCTGATGATCCATAACCATGTGCACCACCAATGGTGGGTACTGGTTTGCCAGGTTCCTCCCCATACATCCTCAATTGGTGCATGACAATACGGCGTTGATGTAGTACGTCTCCCTTGCAATGAGTGGAATGACAATACAAACTCTCCATAGGCCACTCTGCATCCCAAGCATTGGCGCATCATCTAAAAAGCTTCCACTCCCTTCCATCTTCACACCTCCAAAATCACAACAAAAAATGCAAGGAAATCCATTAAGATCCAAAAAATAGCCACCCATGAACTCCTTCCCTCTCTTCTTAGATCAAGTGCCTTGAACAGTTGTTATATAGCGATGCTTTTCCTTGTTTTGTGTGAAAGCCACAACTCCACAATCATATGTGACTCTCTTTCAATCGTTGTGTTCCACACGGAAATGTCATTGGTATGTCTAGGAGCTCTCGAGATATTAAAGACACGCACTCTTATCCATAAGATCTGTAGCTCCTCTATCAAAGGTACCATGAACATGGCCTAAGACTCGGACATCACGTGCATTGTCCCTAAAAATAGAATCCATCATGTCTACCATACCCTCCTCATCATCTGGCACATCCAGGAGACTATACTCCTTCTCAAAGTGTGAAGGTATATGCACACCACCCTCACCACCCTCCTCATCTTGTCTCAAGGTTTCGTGTAAATATAAGACCTTGTCTCAAGATTTTGTATCATGTACGCAGGAAATATTTATCACGAACTAAAATATCATTGACTTTCTGATAATCCATCACCACGTGCACCACCAATGGTGGGTACTAGTTTGGGCTCCTCCCCATACATCCTCAAGTGGTGCATGACAATACAACGTTGATGTCGTACTTCTCGTTTGCAATGAGTGCAATGACAATACAACCTCTCCATAAGCCACTTTGTGCTCCCGAGCATTGGCGCATCATCTGACAAGCTTCCACTCGTCCTTTCCATCTGCACACCTCTAAAATCACAACACAAAATGCAAGGAAATCCTTTAAGATCCAAAAACTAGCTACCCATGAGCTCCTTCCCTCTCTTCTTAGATCAAGTGCCTTGAACGATCACTATATAGCAACGCTTTGCCCTATTTTGTCGCTATATAGCGACGCTTTTAGGATATAAGTATATAGCGACACTTTTAGGGTATAACTGTCACTATATAGCGACACTTTTAGGATATGAGTGTCGTTATATAGCGACACTTTCAGGGTATAAGTGTCACTGTATAATGACTTACTAGTGTCGCTATATAGCGACACTAGGGGACTAAAACCCGAAACCCCATGTGGCGGCATCTTTCACAACTCTATTGCGAGAAAAGCAAAAATCTCTCCTCCCACGTTATATCATCAACGACTTAAACAAAATACAATGGAATTCATGACGAGCAATGATAGCTTAAAATAAATAATAAGTGACATGTAGTCATGTATCCATTTAAATATATGTTTATATATAGAAAAGGCCTCACAGGACATCTTTCTTCTTGGCTAGTTCGAGTACATTGAGAATAGGTGTCTTTGAATCCCCTAGTGGATTCCTAGATATAAATCTAGCCGCAACAACATTAACATCCTCCTCTCCTACTGCCAAAGACATAGCCGTTGCCGTCAATGCCCTGCCATGAATGTTCGATCCAAAGGCATTGATAGTAGCCAGGCAGTGTACCAAAATGACATTGTCGGCATTCTGAGTAATGTTGCAGTATTCGATAGCGTGCGACAACGCCTTGCACTTTAGCAGCTCTGGACCTTGAGCAGAAAATTTGTTGTGAAAGACCACGATATGCTCTGTGACTTTGCCAATGTAATGGGCCAAATAATGTGACAGTGCTCTCAACGGAAGCAAGAACGGAAGAGGGAGAGAGAGAAACAGAGAGCCACACAAGTTTTGGTGGGTATAGAACCACCCTAATCTTCTTTTTCATTCATTTATATATGTGTTTGAGTATTGTACATAACCGGGGTAAAGGCACAGTGACCTTTAACCCCCACAACCTCCCACTTAAAGGACAATGTGCCTTTAAGGAAGAACAACCAGCGAGCATACTATCCAATTCCCATCAATACATGACAATACTCAAACTGCTGACTAGGTAGAGTCTTCGTCAGCATATCTGCAGGGTTATCATCTATATGAACCTTGACAAGCTCTATGCAGTTGTCCTCAAGTACCTCCTTGATGAAATGGTACCTGACCTTAATGTGTTTGGTCTTTGCATGAAAGACTAGATTCCGTGCTAGCTAAATAGCACTCATGGAATCACTATGCAATGTCGGTATACCTGTATGAATCCCCAAATCTTCCACTAGCCGATCAGGCCATATAGCCTCCTTGCAGCCCTCTATGGTTGTAACATACTCAGCCTTTGTGGTAGACAAAGCAATGCACTTCTGTGCGTGAGACATCCACAACACTGCACCACCTGCAAAGGTGAACACATAACTAGAAGTGGATCTCCTACTATCCATATGCCCTACATAGTCTAAATCTATGTACCCAAGTACACACATGTCTCCTTTACCAAAGCAGATGCACATCTCATTGGTACCCTTCATGTACCTCATGATGCACTTAACTGCCTCCCAATGCCTCTTTCCTGGATTAGCCATATACCAGCTAACAACTCCCACTGCAAATGCAATGTTTGGTCTAGTAGCTATCATAGCATACATCTGACTCCCAACAGCTGATGCATAAGGAACCTTGGCCATCATGGCCCTCTCCTTCTGTGAAAGCAAAAGGCGTTTCCTACTCCGATCACGCGTGATGCACATACCAAGAATATGACCTGCAAGTCCCAAATCCTTCATATCAAAGGCCTCATACAACTTGGCCTTTAATGCATCTAGCTCATAAGTATTCTTGCTAGCCAATAGCATATCATCCACATATAGTGCCAGGATTATCACGCTATTATCCTTAGCCCTTTTAGTGTAGAGGCAGTGATCAATTTCACTCCTTCTAAAACCCTGGGACCAAATGAAAGCATCAAACTTCTGATACCATTCTCTAGGCACTTGCTTAAGACCATAGAGACTCTTCTTCAGCTTGCAAACTAAATGATCTTTGCCCTTTTCTTCAAAGCCTTCTGGCTGCACCATGTAAATTTCCTCATGCAAATCCCCATGCAAGAAACCTGTCTTGACATCCATCTGCATAAGCTCCATATCCTCTGATGCCACTAGTCCAAGCATGCATCTAAGTGTGGTCATCTTCACAACCGGAGAGAATATCTCATCAAAGTCCACACCCTTCTCTTGCTTGAACCCTTTAGTGACCAAACGGGCCTTGTACCTAGGCACATCATCACCTGTGACCTTCATTTTGTAGACCCGTTTACATGGCAATGCTTTCTTTCCATGTGGCAAAGAAACCAAGTCCCAAGTCTTATTCTTCATAAGTGAACTCATCTCTGATTGCATAGCATACTCCCACTTGCGTTGATCCTCGCGCATCATAGCCTCTCTGTAGTAAGAAGGCTCCATGTAATCAATAAGCATCACATAGTCTACCCCTGGAACAAACCTATCAGGCAGTCTAGACACTCTAGATGATCTTCTCAAGGGCATTTCATCTTGCTGTCCCACCTGCATATATCAGCTACATTTGGCTCATCATTTCCACCAATATATGATCCATCATCTACCCTTGATTATATACCTATGGGTCACATCCTGGAAAGTGATTCTCCTCATGATTTCCACATTCCTCATGTTGAGATATCGAGCTCCACTCGCGAGATATGCCAAGGTGACCATTGTGTATTTATGTCACCGACTTGTTTGCTAGAGATGCAGAGTTGGTACACCGCCCACGAATAATAGCTATCCTTATCTACTCTTGTCAAGGTGACCATTGTGTATTTATGTCACCGACTTGTCTGCTAGAGATGCAGTTGGTACACCGCCCACGAATAATAGCTGGATGACAGCTATCCTTATCTACTCTAGTTTGTGGCTCAGTTAGTATGCCACCTTAGTTAGTTGAGTATGGTTTGAGACCCACATATAGGGTTCTTCTATTTCTTTGTACTAGAGTTCTTTTGGCTTTCACAACTAAAAAGAGGAAAACTGTTTTCAGCCTCCACCTTCATGTGTATTCCCCCATTGTGCATGTGAGAAAGCCTCAAGTGAGACTCCTTCCCTCTCTCCCACTATCTTCACATGGTATCAGAGCCTTGTTCATGGTAAGGAGCTCAAGAAAGCAAGCCAAGTTCGTGGTGTCCTGGTAAGAGGACCAGTGTTGCTTTCCTATTTCGAGTTTGGGAGCAAATCTCTGCAGGTAGCACAGCCAGAAGTGCAAGAGTGCACTGTTTCAGATTGAGACGCCCTTTGTGGTGTGGCGAGAGCACAGTATATGCTGCGGGAATGGGCGAAGCCCTCAGTGACTTTATTTTTCTGATTCGAGGCCATTTCGGGGCCCGTTTTGGAGACGGAAGTTCTCCACAGGCACTCAGAAAAAGGCCCTGTTTTTGCTGCTGTTCTGCGGGTCGGTGAAAAGTTGCCGTAGAAATTGCATCGTATGCCTTTGTGCAGAGATATTGGGAGTTGCAGATTCATGCTTGTTGCCTGTTGATGCAAAATTGTCACTGGGAAGTGACTGTGTGGTGAAATACCACTTTCGTCAGTTTTGCAGTTCTGCCCGTGTGAGGCAAAAGCTGTGTTTTTTGCAGTGACAAAATATTTTGTAGTGTTTTGCAATGGCATCTGATTCCCTTTCACAGATTGTCACTGAAAAGCTAGACAAGAACAACTTCCAGGCATGGAAGTTTAGAATGACGAATTTCTTGATGGGAAAAGGCTATTGGGAGTTCATTACAGGAAATGAAGAAGAACTTGTTCTTCCTAATGTTCCCACTCAACAGGAAATGCAGGCATTCAAAGGATGGCATGAGAGAGCCACGAAAGTTATGTACTGGCTGTCTATCAGTATTTCGGACTTCATGATTGTGCATATTCAGGATGCAAATATGCCAAAGGAGGCATGGGATACTTTGGCAAAAATGTATAGCACAAATACGCAAGCCAGGAAAATGCAACTCAAATAGGAGTTGCACAATGTGCAGAGAGAAAATTTGAGCATAAATGACTACCACATGAAAGTGAAGAAAATTGCAGATGCACTTGCTTCCATTGGGTCGCCAGTGGATGATGACGATTTGGTTTCTGTGACCTTGAATGGTCTAGGAAAGGATTATGCACAGTTCCGGACATCCATTGCCGTCCATGAAAAATTTCCAGATTTTGAGGAGTTGATTGCTCTTCTAATTTCTGAAGAGCAGAGAAATGGGGGTGCATCTTCTTCAGCAGGAACTTCAAAAGAAACTGTCTTCTACTCAAATGCTGGCAGAGGTAGAGGCAGAGGTAGAGGAGGCCGATCTGCAGGCCATGGTAGAAATCAGAATATGCAGCAAACGCAAGAAAACCAGTCCTATGCAGGAGGACGTGGTAACTCTAGAGGCAGGGGGAGCCAAAGAGGCCGTGGTGGATGGCAGAGAGGCCAAAATGCAAACAGCAATATTGAATGCTACTATTGTGGCAAAATGGGTCATATGGCTAAGGACTGCTATAAAAAGCAGAATGACATTATGAATGGAAAATTGCAGCAAGGCAATTATGCATCCTCTAGTAGACAGGGTGATGACAGAAATGAGCATTTGTTTATGGTGCAGCATATGACAAATTCTGTAACAAGTGCAGAAGAAAGCAATGATGTGTGGTATGTTGACTCGGGTGCATCAAACCACATGACAGGTCACGCTGAATGGATGCAGGATGCAAGAAAAATGGAAAAACCAGGATTTGTGGAGACTGGTGATGATACTGCACATCCTATTGTGCAGATTGGAAAAATTCCTTTGTCTATGCAGGATGGGAAAAAGAAATACTTGTCTGATGTATTTCATGTCCCGAACATCACCAAGAACCTGGTTTCTGTTGGTCAAATGGTTGAGCAGGGCTTGCAGGTTAGATTTAATCCTTATGGATGCTTTGTTGAGGATATGAAAAATAACGGTCGGTTGATAGCAAAAGGAAAGAAGAAGGGCAAGATGTTTACGTTGGATGCAGACTGTTAGCCCTCTCTACTCTGAAGACTAACTCGAAACGCACTACTGCGACAGATTTACATGCGTAATCGAACTTCAGAACTGCGTATGAAAATTCATAGAGTAGAACAATGATCGACAGAATCATTCATGATAAAACAATAAGGTAGATGCAATAGAATATCTGTATTACACTTCTCCGAGCAGTACAACATCGTACTCTCTGATACATAACAATGTTCCTCTTCTGATCACACTGATCCTTGCTCCGATCCTCATCAATGAGCCCCCCGAATGATCGCTCTCTTCTCTTTTATCTAACCGGCACACATAACTCCTTCACGGTTGCCGTGACGGTTGCCGTGATGGTTACCGTGATGGTTGCCGTGCCTCTTCAGTTCTCCGCCTGGTCCTAGAACTTCCGTCTTTTCATATCTCACTATAAACTAGATACAACGTATTAATGATAATGATCTAAGGACTCCCCCCCTAGTTCCTCTTTGCTGTTGCTGCTTTTGCCCTTAACACTTGGCACTCCCGGTGAATCGGATTCCGGATCCGCATCCGAACCCACCGGTTCTCCGCTACGGTTCATCCTCGACGTCGCCACCGTCATCGTCCGCCGCCGCCGCTGCTGCCGCTGCCGCCGCCGGAACTGCTGGAGCCGCCGGCGCCGGTACTTGTACTGCCGGAGCCACTTGCGCCGGTCGAAGTAAAGGTAGCTGCTGCGGGTTGAGAGCATGGGCATCCACAAAAATTTGGAGCTGTCCATAGAAAGGTGGTGCCGCCGCCCCCGCCTGCTGAGCTACTGCCGCCATCCGATGAATATAGCGGCATGCTGTCCGCAGGTCGACCAACATAGCTGCTCTCTCAACATGACTCGTTCTCCGCAGCTGTTGTAGCTCCTCTTCATGCAGTCGGGTCTTCGCAGATAGAGCGAGTTCGAGATCGGTTACCCGCATACTGCGATCTGCTTTCTTCGCCACACCATCCATTCGTTTCATTACCCGCCCCAATTCCTTGGTTTGGGCACCTGTTGATTGTTCTGCCGTAGTAGCTCTGATCTTCAGCAAATCTGCCATGAGGCTCTTCACCTCAACTTCATGTTGATGGTGCTCTTCTTTCCGGGCGAGCTTGAGTGCCAACAGCTGAGATCTGGCATCGTCACACTGCTGTTGCACCACCGCGACGTGTTCTTGCAGCTGCAAAAATTGCCTTGCGTCAAAGGATTCCCCGTCCGCTGGCTCCAGAAAAGCTGCCACAAAAGCGGCTGCTGCGTCCGCTTGGGGTCGTGGCTTCATTGCGGGAACCTTGGCGATCTCGGGACTTTTTCCTCTGGCCTTCGCTCTTCGGAGGGCTTCTTCCAGTTTGGCGATCCGTTTGACATAGCCTTCGGAAGAATCCACCGGTCCCGCCGCTGTCTGCTTCCCGAGAGTATTTGCCGATGTAGAACTTCCACCCTCCAGTTGTGCCGCAGTTTCCGTCACCGGTACTGGTGGTAAAAATGCTGTTCCTGCGCCCCCTCCCGCCGGATCATCCTCATCCCTCCGGGCCAACCGTCGATCGAGAGGCCTGCAAGCCCGCTCCAGCTCTACTCGCAATTGACGTTGATGATCAAGAAAAATACCCTGCATCTCTGCGACGAAGGCTTCCGATAAATCCAACAAAAGTGCCTCGTCCAGCATGCGTGTAGAGCTAGAGGGTTGCCGGTACCCCATCACTTCCGCTTCCAACAACTGCACCCTGGCGGTCGCAGTTGTAGCCTTCTCCGTCAATTGTTCCGTCAGCCGCAGGTGTTCTTGAGTTTGGGCGACAATCGCCGTCCTTGCTTCCTCCATATCCTGCTGTCGCCGTGCATCCATCTGTTGGAATTGTAACAACTGCTCCTGCAGCTGTTGATTGCGTTCGAGCAGCCTGGCATTTTCCTGGCGCAACTTCGCCTCATTCTCCTCCAGCTGCCCCTTCTGAAAACATTGGAGCAAGCGCTCCGCCAACCGTCGTGCCGTGACCAGATCATATGTCTCCACCGGCGGAGATAGCTGCAGCTCACCACTCCCCCTTGGGACTACACGGGTTTCCTCCTGACATGCCTGTCTCCCCGAACTGTCCTCCCGAGTGTGGACTGAGCTTTCCCCTTGCAAGGCCTCCGCTTCCGGGCGGGTTTTCTTCAACATTGCTCCTTCCATTGTTGATCTTGCTGGTTCCACCTCCTTGGACTCCTTGTCCGAAGCATCGTCTGTGGACTCCTCCACCTCCACATACGACCCTGGGACTACCGGTTCCGCATCTGGTCCGAACAAAAGAAATAAGACTTGCCCCATCCGGGATGTTGCCGTGGGCTTCAAGAGCTTCTTGGCCACCTCCAGAATTCTGTCCGCCATCAGCTTCGCCCAGGGAACCGGTTTCCCTTGCTCCGCCCTCTGGAAATAGGTAAACTGGGCCTGTCCCAGTAGCTCTGCTTTCACCTTCTGCCAGAGTGCCTCCGCAATAAACTTGTAGCATGTCTTCTTCGAAGCATCCAGCTTCTTCATGTTGTACTCCCCCTTGCAACCTGCGCCGAGAGCTGCCTCCATGGCACTGCTGGTAAGCTTCGTGACTTTGCATGGACCATCCACCGGCAAGTGCAACCGGGCCGCTACCAGCTCCTTGCACAAGGTGAAAGTCTTTCCATACACCACGACCTTGCGCCCGCGTGCAAGCTGCGCCAAGATATCTTGCGCCAATGGATGAACTGGTGTCGTAGCCCATGGCAAACCCGCGAACTCCACCAGACGAGTTCGTGTCAGCCAAGACTGCACAGCCTCATCCCCAACAGGGAACGGATTGATCAGATGGAAGACCACCATAGCGGCGAGAAGCTGGGATGCGAGGGAGAAGAGTTCTGGAAAACAAAGAGTTGGAAATAAGCCCCCTTTTGCTTCCAAATTGCCTTTTGGATGCCCTAGTGAACTCCTTGTTTGCATGCAACAATCAAGTGTCCCATCATCCTGATAAAAGCCCCACTTCGAAGATTCAGTAGATTGCATGGCGGCGTCCTCGCTCCGCGACACGAAGCTTTGCTCCCACCGTTTCTCGGAATAAAGTGAGTGATACCATACGTGCGTACTAATAGCCCCCATCATCGGTTTCTCCACCGAAATGGCTATAAATGCATTGGAAATGATCACCTCAGGTGGTATCTCCGGAAATGGGTAAGGTGGCATGGGCCCTGTATATGGTCGGAGACGAAATCCATTTACCGGCTTCTGCAACAGCTCCCCCTGTACTGTTCCTAATCGGAACGTGCCGTCACCATAACGCTCCACCACCCAATACGGACCTCCCCACCGTAACTTCAGCTTACCCGGATGCGGACCCATCCGAGTGTTAAACAATATCACGGCATCTCTCCGTTTGAAGGTATTCTTCTTTGAATGACGGTCCACCCAGACCTTCCGTCTGTCCTGGACTACCTGTGCAAGATACGCACTGTTGAACCGCTCCTCACCCAGCCGATCCAGCTGTTCAATCCTCCGGTCTACGGACTCGTCCCAGCCCAATTTCTCTGCCGCTGCAATCCGCAGACTCGGTACTAGGAATTCCATGGGGACCACTGCTTCAACTCCGTAAACCAACTTGAATGGCGTGAACCCCGTCGCAACCTTATAGGAAGTCTGGAACGCCCATAATGCGGAGTAAAGTTTTTCATCCCAATCTGTCCGATTTTCATTGACCAGCTTTTTCAGAATGACTAGCAACACCTTATTCGAGGACTCCGCCTGTCCGTTTGCCTGAGGGTAATACACTGTGGACTTCTTATGAATGATTAGGTGCCGGTTCCCGTAACACCGCATTAATGAAATGCCCACCTTGATCCGTGACGAGCTCAACCGGACATCCGTACCGTGTCATAATGGCTTCATAAAGGAATCTGGCCACAGCCTTTGCCGAATTATCCTTCAGTGCTCTGGCCTCCACCCATTTGGTACAGTAATCCGTCGCCACCAGGATATACCGGTTACCTGTCCTCCTCGCCGGCGGCGAAAACGGACCTACAAAGTCCAGCCCCCACTTCATGAACGGTTCGAGGGCCAGTATGGGATTATGCGGCATCCGGTCCCGACCTGATGGCTGGCCCAACCTCTGGCACACATCGCATCTTTTGACGAACCTATGCGCATCCCCCATTAATGTTGGCCACCACAGACCTCCTTGGAGTACCTTCCATCCGGTTACTTCTCCTGCGAAGTGTCCACCGCTGATTCCTTGGTGAGCCTCTTCCAGGATGACCTCCTGCTCATGTGGGTACACACACCGTCGCAACACACCATCTAGCCCCTGCTTATACAATTGGTCAGCAATGATCCGGAAGTCTCTGCTCTTGAGCGCGAGCCGTTTCCACTGGTCTCGCGACATTCCGTCGCGCATCTGGCCCGTGTCGACAAAGTGAAACATGTCGTCGTACCACGTCTTTGGAGCTGCTGGTACCACCGCCTCCAGTTCGAACAGCTGGGCATCCGGAAAATCGTCTTCCACACCCATCGGGTCTTCGCCAGATTCCAACCGCGAAAGGTAATCCGCTACGGCATGTGTACTTCCTGGTCGATGGACCACCGTGAAGTCGAACTCCTGTAAAAGCAGCATCCACCGGGCCAACTTTCCAGTGAGCTCGGGCTTGTGTACCAAATACAACAAGGCGGAATGATCCACATGAAACGTGAACCGATTCCCCAACAGGTAGTGACGAAACTTTGTTACGGAATAAATCATCCCCAATGCTTCCCGCTCCGTCGTAGAGTAATTCCGTTCGGCTTTTGACAACCTGCGACTTGCATAATACACCGGTCGGAACCACTTGCTTGTCGCTTCCTGCATGAGGACACTGCCTAATAGCCACGTCCGAGGCATCCACGAAGACATGAAACATCTTCGTCCAATCTGGCGGCTGAACCACCGGTGCTGTCGCCAACATCAGTTTGAGCCGTCGAAAAGCTAAGTCACAAGCAGGAGACCAGACTACCGGTACTTTGTTGAGTTGGTCATACAGTGGTGTCGCCACATCCGCCAGATACCGCAGCATTCGGCTGTGCCATTTAACCTGCCCTAGGAATCTCCCGAGCTGCTTACCGTTGCCAGGAACCTTTTCCTGCCGAATCGCTTCGACGTTCGCCGGATCTACCACAATGCCTTCCGCCGAGACAATGCAACCCAGCAGCATACCGCTGCCCACGGCGAATGCACATTTCATAGGGTTCAGACACAACCGTGCCTCCCTACACCGGGTTAAGCATTTCTTCAGATGCTCAAGGTGCTGCTCGCGACTCCCGAAAACACTGAAATCGTCCAGAAATACCTGCATAAAGATTAATAAATAATCATCAAATATTTCTTGGACCATGCGTTGAAATGTTGCCGGAGCATTCTTTAGCCCAAATGCCATCACCAGGAAAGCAAATGCTCCCCACTCCGTGATGAAGGCTGTTTTCTCTCGATCTTCTGGTGCCATCTGCACCTGGTTATACCCACTGAAGCCATCCAGAAAAGAATACATCTCGTGACCTGCCACGGTATCCAGCATAGTATCATTAAACGGCAAGGGAAACGGATCCGTGATTGTCGCCGCGTTAAGCTTTCTGTAGTCAACACAGACCCGCAACTTCAAATTCTTTTTTGGAACAATCACTATTGGCGAAAGCCACGTTGCACGGTCAACCGGATAGATAAACCCGACCTTTAGCAGCCTGTCCAGCTCCTCCTTCACCCTCTGGGCATAGTTCGGGTTCATTCTATACCGTTGTTGCCGAATCGGTATCGCATCCTTCTGCAGATTGATCCTGTGCTGATAGAATTTGGGATCGATGCCGAGCAAATCTGTGTAGTCCCAGGCGAACACGTCTTTGAAGGATTTCAGCAATGTCTCCAATTTTCCCCGAAATCCTTTATCGAGCTTCGCACTGACACGGACATTCTTTGGCTCCTCCTCCGTCCCGAGGTTAAGATCCAGCAGCTCGTCTTCTTTGACCCTCCGCGAGCGACGGAGTTCCTGCTCGAAAACTCTTTCCGCCTCCGCCACTCCTGCTTCGTCCGGCATGTCTCCTGTGCCTTCCGGTAGACTCCCTTCGACTGGTTCTTTCGTGGAACTGGATGACTCCTGCGTAGCCGAGGGAATCTGATGCTGATATTGCTTTAAAACGGCAACCACATCGACCTCGAACAAGCTTACCAGCTCCGTATTCCTACTGAAGTAATCATCCTCCTCTTCGACCCCCATTCCGTCCATCATATGGATACCTTCCGCCATCGTCGGTCGGAACGGTGTCCTCAGCCCTTGTTTGGTATGTACCGAGAGCTTCAGCTTCTTTTTTCCTTTCCGAATGGTGATGCAGTCTGATTGCCAGTCTTGTTTCACACGGGCCTGCCGCAACCATGGTCTTCCGAGCAATAACGGGTATGACCCGCTAATATCCTCCATCCGGAGAATCACCGCAGCGATTTCAAACTTCACGCCGCAAACCTCCATTTTCAATCCACGGAGCAATCCTAACGGCTGCACTCTCTGTTGGTCTGCCATCCGAACGGCGAAGGGTGCTGATTCCCATTTTGTGATACCCAATGGCACCAGCATTTGTTCGGACAGGATGTTGACCCCAGACCCTCCGTCCAGCAACACCCCTCCCACACGGCTGTTCTCCAGTGTTACGGAAATTACTGGGACCGCTTCGTCAAAAACAGGAGGCTGTACTTCCGCTGCAGGCTTTGCAGATTCGTCTGACGACACTTCCATTGTTACCGCTTCCATCTCCGACTCCATCGCCCTGACTGGTTCCGTCAATTGTTTGATGAGAGAACTCCGGAAATTGGGTACCAATGCTAACAATTTCTCCATTGTCATGTGTATTTGCTGTTTCCGCAAATCCTGCCATAAATCATATGGTTCAACACCCTCCTCGCCGGTCATCAGGCTGTCCTTCTGACTGGTAGGTAGACAAGTCGCTTCTGGCTGCTCTCCTTGCAGGCGCCTTGCCACCTTCGCACCATTCTCCGTCACCGAGACTGCCTTTTCCGCGCTCGGCCTAGGTAACACCGTTGGGGTTTTCTGGACCCATTCACCGACCGTCGACCGCACCTTTTGTTGTGCCTGCCAGTCCAACGCCGTAGGTCTCCCCTTCTCTTGCTGGGCCTTGTATTCCCGCACCTTTTCCTGGGATCGTGTGACCACGAGCACATCTCCGCTCGCACTTCCTCCCACTTTGCCTTCAACAGGGACACCCGCCGGTACTTCCGGTACTTCTTCGGACTTTGGACTAGGCTCCTTGCTATCCTGTTGCTGACTGGCATCATCGCATTCGATAATCAGAACCGCATTCACTGCTGGTGCGGACTTGCCTTCTCCGGATCCCCGGGTTGCTTCCTTTTCCGCCTTGTGGCGCTTGAATAATTCGCAATCTACCTTTCGATGTCCGGGTTGATTGCAATAAAAACATAGGAACGTCCGTTCCCCTGCTGGTTCATCTGCACCTGTTCCAGCCGTTCTCGGCCGCCAAGGTCTTCTCGCCGGTGCGGCTGGTACCGCGGCTGGTGTTGCGGCTGGTGCCGCAACTACCGCTGCCACCGCTGGTGTCGGGGCTATTCGTGCGTTATAGCGGCAGATCTCCATGGTATGCGTCGCTGTTTGGCAAATCGCACACCACCGCTCATTCAAACCGCATTCCTCTGCTAAGTGTCCTGCATTCCGGCACCGATTACACCAAGTATCCTTGCGAACTTTTGAAGAGGACCCTATTCCACTATCCCGGCTTTTGGCTCCGGCAGCAGATCCTTCCGGAAATAACTTCCCTGCCGCTTTTCCAGCCTTCCGCCTCATGGAACGTTTGTCCTCCTCCTCATCCGACTGATCCGACTCCTCCTCATTATCGGTATCGGAGTCTCCCTCAGCCTCCTCATACTTCACTTTTCCTTTCCTTCCCTTGGAAGTAAACAGAACTTGCTCCGCCCTCACCGCTGCTTGGACGACTTCTTCCAATGAAAGAGCTTCCAGATCCAACGATGCCAGGGACCTTTTCAATCCTTTAATCAGCCCCTCCATGAAGTAAGCATTTTGGATGGGGACTGCTGGGGTAGTTGCTGCATCGAGGCGGCGGATCAACGACCGAAACCTGGCCGCATACGCCTCCACTTCTTGGTTCTTCTGTTCCAGTCTCCCCAGTTTGGCCAGGACATGAACACGGGTCTTGTCCTCCCAAAACCGGAGCAAAAAGGCATCCCGCAGTAGATCAAACGTGGCGAAATGGGTAGCTCCATATTGCGCGATCCATACTGCCGCCTGCTTCTGCACCGCCTGCTTCTGCAGTGTCGGGATGAAAGTCGCCATCTTCATAAGATCTGTCGCCTGCACTGGTGGAGCCGTATTCACCATCCATGCCATCTCAAATGACAGTATATGTGCATCCGCATCCTCCTTATCCCGTCCCGAAAACTTGGGGTACTTCACCGTCATCCTGGGTACCAGTGGTGGAATAGCCGCGCTACTTACCGCCGGAACTCCACCCCCGCCTCCACCTCCACCGCCTCCACCTCCCCTACCGGGATCTGGTGACGGACCTGGGGCTCCGCTTCCTGCAGGCACACCACCCCTCCGTCTCCTGGGACTCGGTGGTGGGGAATTCCGCAACGGTGACGCTTCGTCTTCCGGAGGAGTACTTGTTAAATCGAACGGGCTACTGCGTCCGGAGGATTCGCCTTCCTCCTGAACACACGGTGACGCTTCGTCTTCCGGAGGAGTACTTGTTAAATCGAACGGGCTACTGTGTCCGGAGGATTCGCCTTCCTCCTGAACACCGGAAACGACTGGACCTTCCTCTCCTGGGATCAGCGGAGGTGTGTCAGAGCGGCTACTACTCTCACTATCCGTGAAGAAGCCGAAGAGAAGATCACGTTGAGCCACATATCTGTCATGCTGTTCCTCGCGGGTTGTACGTGCCGATACTGGAGTTGCAGGCTCCCGAGGCCGTTCCGGAGAGCGCGATGTTCCCCCTGGCTCACTCCCAGCGTCATTCATGCGCTAGTCCACGCACCGAGGAATCAGAGTATTACAGATGGGGAGCATCCAACCTCTCCGGGGTATCCACCGCGACGAACATGGAAATCTTCCGTGGTCGCCAAAGTGTTAGCCCTCTCTACTCTGAAGACTAACTCGAAACGCACTACTGCGACAGATTTACATGCGTAATCGAACTTCAGAACTGCGTATGAAAATTCATAGAGTAGAACAGTGATCGACAGAATCATTCATGATAAAACAATAAGGTAGATGCAATAGAATATATGTATTACACTTCTCCGAGCAGTACAACATCGTACTCTCTGATACATAACAATGTTCCTCTTCTGATCACACTGATCCTTGCTCCGATCCTCATCAATGAGCCCCCCGAATGATCGCTCTCTTCTCTTTTATCTAACCGGCACACATAACTCCTTCACGGTTGCCGTGACGGTTGCCGTGATGGTTACCGTGATGGTTGCCGTGCCTCTTCAGTTCTCCGCCTGGTCCTAGAACTTCCGTCTTTTCATATCTCACTATAAACTAGATACAACGTATTAATGATAATGATCTAAGGACTCCCCCCCTAGTTCCTCTTTGCTGTTGCTGCTTTTGCCCTTAACACAGACATGCCTGAATTGAGTGCAGCAATGTTTGCACATGGGACCGGTGTAGTTGCAGATATTGATATCTGGCACAAACGCATTGGTCATGTTAATATACAGCGACTTAAATCAATGCAAGCCCAAAATATTGTTGCAGGATTGCCAAAATTCAAGGTTGCAGAAATGCACAAGGTTTGTGAAGCCTGTCAATTTGGGAAACAGGCAAGGAAACCTTTTCCTAGGCATGTTCAAGAGAGTAAAAAGCCATTTGAATTAATCCACTCTGATGTGTGGACTACAAAAGCTGCATCTATTGGAGGCTGTCACTATTTTGTCACATTTATTGATGACTTCAGCAGAAAACTGTGGGTGTATTTTATGAAAAAGAAAAGTGAAGTGTTTGGGCACTTCAAAGCTTTCAAAGCTATGGTTGAAAAAGAAACAGGCCTGCAAATAAAATGCCTAAGGTCAGATGGAGGGGGAGAGTACCTCTCAAATGAGTTTGCAAGGTTCTTGCAGGAGCATGGTATAAAGCAGCAATATTCATGCAGCCATACCCCACAGCAAAATGGAATTGTAGAAATAAAAAACAGGCATATTGGAGAGGTATCTTGGGCTATGCTAAATGAAAAAGATCTACCGGATTATTATTGGGCTGAAGCAGTTGCTACAGCAGTCTATATAATGAACAGGACTCCCACTGCAGCAATACATGGCATGACGCCAGAGGAGATGTATACTGGTAGGAAACCAGATATTTCTCATCTGAAGATTTTTGGTTGCATTGCCTATGTCCATGTGCCAGATGAGTTGAGGTCCAAGTTGGATCCAAAAGCTGAGAAGTGCGTCTTTATTGGTTATTCTCTGCAGCAGAAAGGGTATAGATGCTATAACCCTTCTACACGTAAGTTCACAGTGAGCAGAGATGTTGTTTTTTGATGAGATGAGTAGCTGGTATAAACCAGTAAATGTGATGATTGATGTAGATGCACAAAATGGTAATGCTGCACAGAATGCACAGTAGCAATCACAAAATATCAGTGGACCTGGAGTGTCCTCTACCAGTGGTTCACATACTTCACCATGGACAGGCAGATTGAGATCAGGAGAATCTCCTCAAAGCAATGCAGAAAGTGGTACGCAGGTATCACAAAAAGGAAAAGAGAAGGTAGATCAGCCCATGTTTGATGTGAATGCAGGTCACTCTTATGTGGATGGTGAATCCAGTGGCTCAGAACAGAGCATTGATGATGAGTTGGGTATTCCTTCTGTCGTTACACCTGGAGTAAGGAAGACCAGGGATGTTTTGAGAGCACCTGGAAGTGAGCCTATTTCGCGCAGGTCTACCAGGGTTAGGTATCCTGTGGATAGGCTGAAATATGATGGATTTACAGCCATTCACTATGCCTATATGGTCAAAGTGATACAGGAACCAGAACCCACTTCTTTTGAGCAAGCCATGGGAAATGAAAAATGGGAGAAAGCCATGGATGAAGAAATGGATGCCTTGGATGGTAATGCTACATGGGAATTGGTGCCTTTGCCTAAAGGCAAGAATGCCATTGGTTGTAAGTGGGTTTATAAGATCAATCACAATGCAGATGGTTCTGTGAATAGATACAAGGCAAGATTAGTTGTCAAGGGGTATGCACAGACATATGGCATTGATTATGAAGAAACTTTCAGCCCGGTTGCAAGGATGGCAACCGTAAGAGCAGCCATTGCTATGGCTGCATCAAAGGGATGGTCTTTACATCAGATGGATGTAAAGAATGCCTTCTTGCATGGTGATTTGCAAGAAGAGGTCTTTATGGAGCAGCCAGCAGGTTATGTTCATGCTATTCATCCCGAGTTTGTTTGCAGGTTGAAGAAAGCCTTGTATGGCTTGAAGCAAGCACCTAGAGCATGGTCTGACAAGATAGGACAGTATCTTGTCACTATTGGCTTTCAGATTTCCAAGGCAGCTTTCTCACTCTATGTGAGAAAAACAGAGAAAGGGATTATGCTACTGGTCATTTATGTTGATGATTTGATCATCACAGGTGATAGTGATGAAGATATCCTTCATGTGAAAATGCTATTGAGGCAGAAGTTTGAGATGAAGGATTTGGGAGAGTTGCGTTATTTCTTGGGCATTGAGGTGATTAGATCACCAAGTGGGATACAGCTCTTGCAGAGGCAGTATGGATTGGACATGCTGTCCAAATATGGGATGACAGGCTGTAAGCCTATTTCAGTTCCTTTGGAGTAGAATGTGAAGCTGAGCGCAGATGCAGGTGAGCTTCTGGAGGACCCTACTATGTACAGATGCATAGTAGGAAGTTTGATTTACATGACTATTACCAGGCCAGATTTGAGCTATGCTGTTGGGTTGGTAAGTCAGTTTATGCAGGCTCCAAGGAAACCGCATTTGGATGCGGCTAGACGCATACTCAAGTATGTGAAGTCCACATTGCAGTATGGACTATTTTATGAGGCTGGGGCTCAGATACAGTTTCATGGATACACTGATGCTGATTGGGCTGGTAGTATTTCTGATAGACGATCTACCAGTGGGTATGTGTTCTCTTTTGGGAGTGCTGCAGTCACTTGGAGCAGCAAGAAATAGCCTACAGTTGCCTTGTCGAGCACAGAGGCTGAGTACAGGGGTGCAGCAATGGCTGCATGTGAGGTAGCTTGGTTGCATAAGCTACTCTATGATATGCATCAGTCTACAGATGGGCCAGTTGTCATTTATTGTGACAACATGAGCAGCATACACTTGGCAAAGAACCCAGTCTTTCATGCTAGAACAAAGCACATTGAGGTGCATTATCACTATGTGCAGGAGAAGGTTTTACTAGGTCTTATTGATCTAGTTTATGTCAGCACAGAGGATCAGGTAGCTGACATATTCATGAAAGCATTGGGCGCAGAGAAGCTGCGCAAGTTCAGAGACCTGCTTGGTGTGCAGGAATTGGGATTGAGCTCGAGGGGAAGTGTTGAGACTGTAAGGTTCTTCAGGTTCCCATTTTGTATCATGAGAATACTGTTGCCATTGCATTACGGGTTTTTCATCTTTTAAAAAAAAACGAAAGTAGTGTGGATTGGTATCACCTGTCAATGCATCACCACCCGTTTGTATGAAAGGTAGAATGAAGCTCTTCCAATCATACATTCTTTCGAGCCTCTCACATACTGTACTTTCCTTACGACCACCAACTTGCCTGCCACATCTTCTTACCAAGTCATCTATTGTCTCCACATCCTTGCATTTAAGCTCCCTTGAGACTGTGCTAAAAACCTGATCGATATCCTCATGTGTATGCCCAACATACAAAAATCCACATTCAACCTCATTGAAGATTCGATGAGCAACTAGCATGGAGCAGAAGGCAAACATAAGTACATTCTTATTTTCTCGCCAGCAATTATCAGCTTGTATTCTCAAAGTCGGTGGCAGGCGACCTTTTTCTGCATGTACATTGCGAATTGCCTTCATAATAGATGTTACAACTTGATTGCTATCATGTAGATGCAAGGAATCAATCCATATATCTGCAAAGAACTTAATTCCATGCACTAACACTCCACATAGATGTGTCTTTAGAAAGTTCTTTCCTTGTAATTTAGGTGGAGTGGCAACAAAATGAGGCAATGTTGTTGTATTCTGATCCATGCCATCTACAATAAGGCACATGTAGTCATCAGGATGCGAAATAGCTTGCTCCTTCCAAAATGCATATTTTTGTCTGGAATGTCGAATAAGGTCATGATGAGATTTTCGGTTTTTTTTGTATAATTCCCTTTGATTTGGACATGTTGCACTCTCAATCGCTCGCTTTAAATCATCACAGACATTGCACTTTGACATTTTTTGCCTCCTTGGGATTTTAACATATCCAAAGTTCTTCTTCCAAAGAGTATACAAAGTATGAGAAGAAGCTACAGCATCCCCTCTTTGCCTTTGCTTTTCTGCAATAGAGTCAAATACTTCGAGCTTTGTCAAGCCCATTGGAAGGTGCATTTCAGTGATCGCGTCACCGTTAGGGAGTTTGGTAGATATATGGGGTTGAGGCAAAGCATTTTCATGTATGAAGTCTTGTAAAATTGCTGCTGCCCTGACAGTTGAGATTCTTGATTTGGACCTTCCTCTATTACCGTGAATGCTAAATTTGTTGCCGCCCTTTGCCTTGGTGACTAAATCCCAATATGTACCATGGGATAATCCAGTAATATTGCGATATGCCTTATTGCAAATCCTTTTTCCATTTACGAGAGGTTTTACCTTTTGTCTTGAACTTAGCCTTTTATTGCCATTCTGAAGAAAGCAAGAGAGACTTGTGAGAAGGTATTCATTTCTTTCGCTTCCCCTTCTTTGCCACACGTCTCCTCTACATTCCCTGATGTCTGCAAGATCAATGAAGCGCATACATCTTCGCTTGCAACATAGATATCCCAATGCATTTAACATGTTCTCCTCCTTCATTACTCTCTTCCTCTTTGGTTGCTTTTGTGGATCTGCCTGGATTCTCTTTCTCTTCATGCATATGTATGACCGTTTTCGTTCCTCGTGCACATTGTTATCTGTATTTATGCACTTCTTCTCCTCACATTTGTTTGTAACCAAGCATCCATGATTGGTCGTTGCATCCTTGTTCATATCACAATCAAAGTTAAATACTGAATAATCCTCTGTTGATCTCATCCTCATTTTTAACATACTCTTAGGACCATTCAATGAATTCAATATTCTACGAGAGTATTGAGAACCTTGAAACTCTTCCACTCCTGAGAGAACATCACTCATTGGGACATCTTGCATGGCTTTCACAAATCCACAACCTTGATTGACACCAGGTTTGTTAATATGCATGAACTCATCCACATTTGACAAGACATCACTATTGAAACCTTTGCCCTTCTCACTGTGCAAGAATTCATCCACCCCAGATAAGGCTTCACTTCTAAAATCATTTTGTTTCTTGGAACCAATGAACTCATCCACTCCAGATAAGATGTCACTTCTATAATTGAGTATATTGAAATCATCCACATTTGAAGTGATAGAGCCTGGCACATGGGCACGCTTTTTAGGTCCTTTGATATTGTAGTATGCGTTGTCTTTATCATTGAAAACCACGTGCCTCTTTCTCATGTTTAAAAATTGCATGCTCCATCTCATATTCTTGCCTACCTCATAGTAGGGATCACATAAGGATGTTATGTTATCAACCATACCATCATCAGTGACTTTTAGAATCCTCATCTGCGCAAATGACCATTGCTCCACTTGTTCAAATCCCAATACTTCACCTTCTGCTACAATCTTATTTGCAAATGATCTCATTTGTAAAATGTCCCCTATAGTAAAATCCAAGGTGGTGCACTTTGTATTCTTGATAATGTCTGTTGCATAAGTCTCATCTTTGTCCCATGCTATAAATGATTTGTTGGATGTATTGTAGGGCATAACATCTCCAAGTGTTTCCATATCTCCACATTTATACTTTAGCTCAACATGTGCGCTAAGAATCTTTGATACAATAACTGCTACCTTATCTTCGCCAAGTCTTCGAAAGTGGCAAAGTGAATTGGGATCACTATCATGGATTGTAGCAAATGCAACTACTTCTCTTTTGCTACATAAAATCACATCCATCCTTGGAACAAAATCTATAGCCATCTCCTTTGTGAGAGTCCTTCGCAAGCAAGCTGTAGTGGCAACAATTACATAAATATTAGTCTCTTTTTAATAATCTACTTATTTATTATAATTTTTAATTAGTACTTAATTTATAAGTGGGAGAAGTTATTTGATCAAGTACTCATCAGATGTACATGCCAAGTTATCCTTTGCATGGTTAATCAAGCATTAAATACTATTTTTGCTCTAGTGTCATGCACATCCGTAAAAAAACATGAGCCTACTAGGTACGTTATCCAATCAAGCACTAATGGGATGCGGGTGCCACTTTGCATGTAAGTCAATTCCACCTAGTTGAGGTGTACAAAAAGTGTTGTGCCCATCGGATATGCTTTGCATGGTCCATCGAGCATTAAATACTATTTTTGCTCCTGTCATGCACATCCATAAAAAAAACACGTTGCTAGGTGTGTTATCCGATCAAGTACTTATGCGATGGGAATGCCACTTTGCATGTAATTCAATTCCACCTAGTTGAAGGTGTGTGCAAAGTATTGTGCCCATCCAATATGCTTTGCATTGTCGATCAAGCATAACACACTATTTCTGCCTTACTGTCATGCACAACCATATAAAAACACAGCCATAGGTGTGTTATTCAAATAAGTACTTATCAGATGGGGGCTCCACTTTGCACGCAAGTCCGTTTTAACTACTTTGAGGTGCGTGCAAAGTATTGTCACCATCGGATATGATTTGCATGGTCGATCACGCATTATACACCATTTTTTCCCTAATGATATGCACATTCGCACAAGAACACGCCATTAGGTGTGTTATCTGACCAAGTACTTATCGGATGGGTGTGCCTCATTGAGAACATTTCAATACCACCTAGGTTGAGGCGTAAAAAAAGTTTTGTGCCCATTGGATATCCTTTGCATGGTCAATCGAGCATCAAATACTATTTTTACTCTAGTGTCATGCACATCCGTCAAAAAACACGCTGCTAGGTATGTTATATGATCAAGCACTTATGGGATGGGCGTGCCACTCTGCATGTAAGTTGATTCTACCTAGTTGAAGGTGTGTGCAAATTATTGTGCCCATCGGATATGCTTTGCATTGTCGATCAAGCATAAAACACCGTTTTTGTTTTAGTGTCATGCACATTTGTCAAAAAACGCAGTCCTAGATGTGTTATTCAGACTAGTACTTATCGGATGGGGGCTCCAGTTTGCACGCAAGTCTGTTTCAGTAGGTTGAGGTGTGTGCAAAGTATTGTCACCATCGGATATGATTTGCATGGTCGATCACGCATTATACACCGTTTTTTCCCTAGTGGTATGCACATCCGCAAAAAAACACGCCCTTAGGTATGTTATCTGACCAAGTACTTATCGGATGGGTGTACCTCTTTGAAAACATTTTAATACCACCTAGGTTGAGGTATAAGAAAAGTATTATGCCCATCGTATATGCTTTGCATGGTCGATCGAGCATTAAATACCATTTTTGCCTTAGTGCCATGCACATCCGTAAAAAAACACGCTGCTAGGTGTGTTATCCAATCAAGAACTTATGCGATGGGAATGCCACTTTGCATGTGAGTCAATTACACCTAGTTGAAGATGTGTGCAGAGTATCGTGCCCATCTGATATGCTTTGCATGGTTGATCGAGCATTAAATACCATTTTTGCCTTAGTGCCATGCACATCTGTAAAAAAACACGCTGCTAGGTGTGTTATCTGATCAAGCACTTATGCGATGGGCGTGCCACTTTGCATGTAAGTCAATTACACCTAGTTGAAGGTGTGTGCAAATTATTGTGTTCATCGGATATGCTTTGTATTGTCGATCAAGCATAACACACCGTTTCTGCCTTAGTGTCATGCACAACCATATAAAAATACGGCCATAGGTGTGATATTCAAATAAGCACTTATCAGATGGGGGATCCACTTTGCACGCAATTTTTTTTCAACTAAGTTGAGGTGCATGCAACATATTTTCACCATCGGATATGATTTGCATGGTCGATCACGCATTATACACCATTTTTTTCCTAATGATATGCACATCCGCAAAAAAACACGCCATTAGGTGTGTTATTTGACCAAGTACTTATCGGATGGGTGTGCCTCATTGAGAACATTTCAATACCACCTAGGTTGAGGCATACAAAAAGTTTTGTGCCCATCGGATATCATTTGCATGGTCGATCGAGCATTAAATACTTTTTTTACTCTAGTGTCATGCACATCTGTCAAAAAACACGCTGCTAGGTATGTTATCCGATCAAGCACTTATAGGATGGGCGTGCCACTTTGCATGTAAGTCTATTCCACAAGTTTGAAGGTGTATACAAAGTATCGTGCCCATCGGATATGCTTTGCATGGTCGATCGAGCATTAAATACCATTTTTGCCTTAGTGCCATGCACATCCGTAAAAAAACACGCTGCTAGGTGTGTTATCTGATCAAGCACTTATGCGATGGGCATGCCACTTTGCATGTCAGTCAATTACACCTAGTTGAAGGTGTGTGCAAAGTATTGTGTTCATCGGATATGCTTTGCATTGTCGATCAAGCATAACACACCGTTTTTGCCTTAGTGTCATGCACAACCATATAAAAACATGGCCATAGGTGTGTTATTCAAATAAGTACTTATCAGATGGGGGCTCCACTTTGCACGCAAGTCTGTTTTAACTACATTGAGGTGCGTGCAAAGTATTGTCACCATCGGATATGATTTGCATGGTCGATCACGCATTATACACCATTGTTTTCCTAATGATATGCACATCCGCAAAAAAACACGCCATTAGGTGTGTTATCTGACCAAGTACTTATCGAATGGGTGTGCCTCATTGAGAACATTTCAATACCACCTAGGTTAAGGCGTACAAAAAGTTTTGTGCCCATCGGATATGCTTTGCATGGTCGATTGAGCATTAAATACTATTTTTGCTCTAGTGTCATGCACATCCGTCAAAAAACACGTTGCTAGGTATGTAATCCAATCAAGCACTTATGGGATGCGCGTGCCGCTTTGCATATAAGTCTATTCCACCTAGTTGAAGGTGTGTGCAAAGTATCGTGCCCATCGGATATGCTTTGCATGGTGGATCGAGCATTAGATACCATTTTTGCCTTAGTGCCATGCACATCCGTAAAAAAACACGCTGCTAGGTGTGTTATCTGACCAATTACTTATCGGATGGGTGTGCCTCATTGCGAACATTTCAATACCACCTAGGTTGAGGTGTACGAAAAGTTTTGTGCCCATCGGATATGCTTTGCATGGTCGATCGAGCATTAAATACTATTTTTGCTCTAGTGTCATGCACATCCGTCAAAAAACACGCTTCTAGGTATGTTATCCGATCAAGAACTTATGGGATGGGCGTGCCACTTTGCATGTAAGTCGATTCCTCCTAGTTGAAGGTGTGTGCAAAGTATTGTGCCCATCGGATATGCTTCGCATTGTCGATCAAGCATAAAACACCGTTTTTGCCTTGGTGTCATGCACAACCATGAAAAAACACGGTCCTAGGTGTATTATTCAAACTAGTACTTATCGGATAAGGGCTCCAATTTGCACGCAAGTTGGTTTCCACTAGGCTGAGGTGTGTGCAAAGTATTGTCACCATCGGATATGATTTGCATGGTTGATCACGCATTATACACCGTTTTTTTCCTAGTGGTATGCACATCCGCAAAAAAACACGCCCTTAGGTATGTTATCTGACCAAGTACTTATCGGATGGGTGAGCCTCTTTGACAACATTTTAATACCACCTAGGTTGAGGTATGAAAAAAGTATTATGCCCATCGGATATGCTTTGCATGGTCGATCGAGCAGTAAATACCATTTTTGCCTTAGTGCCATGCGCATCCGTAAAAAAACACGCTCCTAGGTGTGTTATCCAATCAAGCACTTATGCGATGGGAATGCCACTTTGCATGTAAGTCAATTCCACCTAGTTGAAAGTGTGTGCAAAGTATTGTTCCCATCAGATATCCTTTGCATGGTCAATCGAGTATTAAATACTATTTTTACTCTAGTGTCATGCACTTCCGTCAAAAAACACGCTGCTAGGTATGTTATCCAATCAAGCACTTATGGGATGGGCGTGCCACTTTGCATGTAAGTTGACTCTACCTAGTTGAAGGTGTGTGCAAAGTATTGTGCCCATCGGATATGCTTTGCATTGTCGATCAAGCATAAAACACCGTTTTTGCCTTGGTGTCATGCACAACCATGAAAAAACACGGTCCTAGGTGTATTATTCAAACTAGTACTTATCGGATGGGGGCTCTAGTTTGCACGCAAGTCCGTTTCCACTAGGTTGAGGTGTGTGCAAAGTATTATCACCATCGGATATGATTTGCATGGTTGATCACGCATTATCATCGGATATGATTTGCATGGTTGATCACGCATTATACACCGTTTTTTCCCTAGTGGTATGCACATCCGCAAAAAAACATGCCATTAGGTATGTTATCTGACCAAGTACTTATCGGATGGGTGAGCCTCTTTGACAACATTTTAATACCACCTAGGTTGAGGTATGACAAAAGTATTATGCCCATCAGATATGCTTTGCATGGTCGATCGAGCAGTAAATACCATTTTTGCCTTAGTGCCATGCGCATCCGTAAAAAAACACGCTCCTAGGTGTGTTATCCAATCAAGCACTTATGCGATGGGAATGCCACTTTGCATGTAAGTAAATTCCACCTATTTGAAGGTGTGTGCAAAGTATCGTGCCAATCGGATATGCTTTGCATGGTCGATCGAGCATTAAATACCATTTTTGCCTTAGTGCCATGCACATCCGTAAAAAAACACACTTCTACGTGTGTTATCTGATCAAGCACTTATGCGATGGGCGTGCCACTTTTCATGTAAGTCAATTTAACCTAGTTGAAGGTGTGTGCAAAGTATTGTGCCCATCGGATATGCTTTGCATGGTCGATCGACCATTAAATACTATTTTTGCTCTAGTTTCATGCACATCCGTAAAAAAACATGTTGATAGGTATGTTATCCAATCAAGCACTTATGGGATGGGCGTCCCACTTTGCATGTAAGTCAATTCCACCTAGTTAAAGGTTTGTGCAAAGTATTGTGCCCATCGGATATGCTTTGCATGGTTGATCGAGCATTAAATACCATTTTTGCCTTAGTGCCATGCACACCCGTAAAAAAACACGCTGCTAGGTGTGTTATCTGATCAAGCACTTATGCGATGGGCGTGCCACTTTGCATGTAAGTTAATTCCACCTAGTTGAAGGTGTGTGCAAAGTATTGTGCCCATCGGATATGCTTTGCATTGTCGATCAAGCATAAAACACCGTTTTTGCCTTGATGTCATGCACAACCATGAAAAAACATGGTCCTAGGTATGTTATTCAAACTAGTACTTATCGGATGGGGGCTCCAATTTGCACTCAAGTCTATTTCAACTAGGTTGAGGTGTGTGCAAAGTATTGTCACCATAGGATGACAAAACATGCGTGCCTCAGGATCTATGGAGCACTCTAAGGTGGATGGAACCTATGTGGAAACATGATGAAGAGAGTGCTCATGACATGTATCTCAAGTCAATTAGGTTCCAAGATAGATTAGCTTGGACTCATAAAGAGAATCTTGAGATAGTGCAAAGTGCTTGATTGATATTACTTCAAATGAACCTCCCTTTTATAGGTGAGGGTTATAGGTGAGGGTACTTACATCCATTTGCTTGCTCACATGTGGGATAGCTCCTCCATGCCATGTGGCAGCTTACCCTCTGCTCATACCTTTGCTCTACAAGTGCTCATGGCACCACAACTCTCAACACCTCCCCTTGGTGCCATGATCCTTTGGCTACTGCAAGGTGGTCAGCTGTGAGTTACATTCCATCACCTCCCCTTAGTGCTTGCATTGCTACTTAAGGTGGTAAAGTGTGGTTTACATGTCAATACCTCCCCTGGGTGCTTTCATAGCTACTCTCAGGTGGTCAGGTTTGATTACAAAACATAATAGGCAAGGTTGGCAAGGTTTTTGCTTTTCAATACATTCCATTGATGTCACCTTTTGGCTCATGGCTTGATGATGACTCGTTTGCTGCTTTGCTTGGTGTAGCTACCTGCATGATGCTTTGTTCTTCCATGTGCCTTGATGCTTTATGTGTGGATGCCATGTTTCCTGCTATGGTCATCTCATGCACTTGTGCTTTTGGCTTGCTTTTTACATCGATGTTCGCATTCATGCTTTGCTTTTCCAATTGTTGCAAAGGTCTTACCAATTGAATTCTTTCAATATTGGCAGTGTCTAATTGCATACAATGATTCTGACATGACAGGCACGTGGAGCTCAAAAAAACGATCACTTTTTCTTTTTGGAGCGTGTGCAAATTCTTCTTGGATTGCAAGTTATGGCTTGTTGAAGCTTTTGTGAAGAAGAGGGGGCCTTGATGATGTGGCTCAGGCATTCACATGCTGCATTCCAAACTATGCTTACAAAGGGACTGTGCTTAGGTGGCAGTTAACCTAAACTTAACTATGGTTTAGTGTGGGTTGAATGGACCAGACTTGGGTTTACTTAACCAAACCAAACTAAGTTAAATTTAACTATAGTTAATTTTTATCCTGCCACGTGGCAGGTTATCTGAGACCTTGGAGAAGGAAGAAGGAGATCTTTGAAGCTTCTGCGACGAACTTGCAACGACGATGGCTTCGCAGTTTTGAAACTGTGCACTCGATTCATGCCGGTAGCCTGTGCCGTGAATCGATGGTCTACAGGATGAAGCTGCTCATGTCGTAGCCGATCATCAAAGGCCGATTCGTGTCGATAATTCTGATTCCACAGAGGTGGAGCAGATATCCATGTTCAGCTTGCTTGTGTCTTTTGGAGAAGGCTCGTTGGCTGTGAGGTCCTTGTTCATACAAAGAGCCTGGCTGGAGGCAGAAGCTTGAGTGTTGGAGCTAGCCCGCTGCGTCGTTGTAGAGCCACCATGAGCTTTGGAGCTGTGGGAAGAAGTCAACGGACGTTGCTGGGGCTTGTAGAAGGGAGCCGCTCGGGGCTACAGAGGAGCCGTGGTGCCTTGTAGAAGGCTGATGCAGGAGGGCTGTCGGTTGTGGGAGCGGAAGGCTTGATACTATGCAGAGGCTATTTGGCCGTAAGTTGGAGCGCCACTTTGATGGAGAAGGCCGTTGGAAGATTTGGCTGAGGTGCCTCTGCTGTGAGATGAAGCATGGGCGTCGATGGAGCTCGACTAATCCTTCCCGGGTCGTAGGAGCCAGTTGTGTAGCCACCTTTTTGTTAGAGAGGTCTTTGCAGGAGGTCGTCCTTTGTCATTGGGGAGTTGCTGCTCTCTAGAGTGACTTTGTTGATGAAGGCACTTGAAGTACGTTTCTCTCGATGGAAGGCTAGGGAGCTTGGAGTGACTGGCTGACCATGCTATTGAGGCGTATCCGCATTCGTGCAGCCTGTAGAGAGTCGTAGGTGCTGCTTCAGATTCGCTGCTCATGCAGCTCGTGGTGTCGCTCCCTATAGATCTCTCTCTCTCAAACCTTTCAAATCTCTCCTCACATGGATCCTCACAAAGAAACCACTCAAGGGACTCTCTTGCTCTCAATGAATCTCTCATGAAATGGATGGACGGAGATTTTCTCTCTCAAGGGACGGAAATTTGTTCTTAATCTAAAACTAAAACTAACCTAGGAGAAAAACATGAGCTCCTAAGACATGCCTACAACTAAACTAGGAATGGAAGCAATCCTAGTGAACTACTAATGAGCTAAACTAGGAGAGCTAAACCTACGCTCTGATACCATGACAAAACATGCGTGCCTCAGGATCTATGGAGCACTCTAAGGTGGATGGAACCTATGTGGAAACATGATGAAGAGAGTGCTCATGACATGTATCTCAAGTCAATTAGGTTCCAAGATAGATTATCTTGGACTCATAAAGAGAATCTTGAGATAGTGCAAAGTGCTTGATTGATATTACTTCAAATGAACCTCCAAATTATAGGTGAGGGTACTTACATCCATTTGCTTGCTCACATGTGGGATATCTCCTCCATGCCATGTGGCAGCTTACCCTTTGCTCATACCTTTGCTCTACAAGTTCTCATGACACCACAACTCTCAACATAGGATATGATTTGCATGGTCGATCACGCATTATACACCTTTTTTTCCCTAGTGGTATGCACATTCGCAAAAAAACACGCCCTTAGGTATGTTATCTGACCAAGTACTTATCGGATGGGTGTGCCTCTTTGACAACATTTTAATACAACCTAAGTTGAGGTATAGGTAAAGTATTATGCCCATCGGATATGCTTTGCATGGTCGATCGAGCATTAAATACAATTTTTGCCTTAGTGCCATGCACATCCGTAAAAGAACACGCTGCTAGGTGTGTTATCCGATCAAGCACTTATGCGATGGGAATGCCACTTTTCATGTAAGTCAATTCCACTTAGTTGAAGGTGTGTGCAAAGTATCGTGCCCATCGGATATGCTTTGCATGGTCGATCGAGCATTAAATTCCATTTTTGCCTTAGTGCCATGCACATCCGTAAAAAAACACGCTGCTATGTGTGTTATCTGATCAAGAACTTATGCGATGGGCGTGCCACTTTGTATGTAAGTCAATTCCACCTAGTTGAAGGTGTGTGCAAAGTATCGTGCCCATCGGATATGCTTTGCATTGTCGATCAAGCATAACACACTGTTTTTGCCTTAGTGTCATGCACAACCATATAAAAACACGGCCATAGGTGTGTTATTCAAATAAATACTTATCAGATGGGGCCTCCACTTTGCACGCAAGTCTGTTTTAACTACGTTGAGGTGCGTGCAAAGTATTGTCACCATCGGATATGATTTACATGGTCGATCATGCATTATACATCATTTTTTCCCTAATGATATGCACATTCGCAAAAAAACACGCCATTAGGTGTTATCTGACCAAGTACTTATCGGATGGGTGTGCCTCATTGAGAACATTTCAATACCACCTAGTTTGAGGTGTACGAAAAGTTTTGTGCCCATCGGATATCCTTTGCATTGTCGATCGAGCATTAAATACTATTTTTACTCTAGTGTCATGCACATCCGTCAAAAAACACGTTTCTAGGTATGTTATAGGATCAAGCACTTATGGGATGGGCATGCCACTTTGCGTGTAAGTTGATTCTACCTAGTTGAAGGTGTGTGCAAAGTATTGTGCCCATCGGATATGCTTTGCATTGTCGATCAAGCATAAAACACCGTTTTTATCTTAGTGTCATGCACATTCGTAAAAAAACGCAGTCCTAGATGTGTTATTCAAACTAGTACTTATCGGATGGGGGCTCTAGTTTGCACGCAAGTCCGTTTCAACTAGGTTGAGGTGTGTGCAAAGTATTGTCACCTTAGGATATGATTTGCATGGTTGATCAAGCATAACATACCGTTTTTGCCTTAGTGTCATGCACAACCATATAAAAACACGGCCATAGGTGTGTTATTCAAATAAGTACTTATCAGATGGGGGATCCAATTTGCACGCAAGTCTATTTTAACTACATTGAGGTGCGTGCAAAGTATTGTCACCATCGGATATGATTTGCATGGTCGATCACGCATTATACACCATTATTTCCCTAGTGGTATGCACATCCGCAAAAAAACACGCCCTTGGGTATGTTATCTGACCAAGTACTTATCGGATGGATGTGCCTCTTTGAAAACATTTTAATAACAACTAGGTTGAGGTATACGAAAAGTATTATGCCCATCGGATATGCTTTGCATGGTCGATCGAGCATTAAATACCATTTTTGCCTTAGTGCCATGCACATCCGTAAAAAAACACGTTGCTAGGTGTGTTATCCGATCAAGCACTTATGCGATGGGAATGCCACTTTGCATGTAAGTCAATTCCATCTAGTTGAAGGTGTGTACAAAGTATCGTGCCCATCGGATATGCTTTGCATGGTCGATCGAGCATTAAATTCCATTTTTGCCTTAGTGCCATGCACATTCGTAAAAAAACACACTGCTAGGTGTGTTATCTGATCAAGCACTTATGAGATGGGTGTGCCACTTTGCATGTAAGTCAATTCCACCAAGTTGAAGGTGTGTGAAAAGTATCGTGCCCATCGGATATGCTTTGCATTGTCGATCAAGCATAACACACTGTTTTTGCCTTAGTGTCATGCACAACCATATAAAAACACGGCCATAGGTGTGTTATTCAAATAAATATTTATCATATGGGGGCTCCACTTTTCACGCAAGTCCGTTTTAACTACGTTGAGGTGCGTGCAAAGTATTGTCACCATCGGATATGATTTCCATGGTCGATCACGCATTATACATCATTTTTTTCCTAATGACATGCACATTCGCAAAAAAACACGCCATTAGGTGTGTTATCTGACCAAGTACTTATCGGATGGGTGTGCCTCATTGAGAACATTTCAATACCACCTAGGTTGAGGCGTACGAAAAGTTTTGTGCCCATCGTATATCCTTTGCATGGTCGATCGAGCATTAAATACTATTTTTACTCTAGTGTCATGCACATCCGTCAAAAAACATGTTTCTAGGTATGTTATAGGATCAAGCACTTATGGGATGGGCATGCCACTTTGCATGTAAGTCGATTCTACCTAGTTGAAGGTGTGTGCAAAGTATTGTGCCCATCAGATATGCTTTGCATTGTCGATCAAGCATAAAACACCATTGTTGCCTTAGTGTCATGCACAATCGTCAAAAAACACGATCGTAGGTGTATTTTTCAAACAAGTACTTATCGGATGGGGATGCCACTTTGCACACAAGTCAATACTGCCTAGGTTGAGGAACGTGTAAAGTCTTGTGTCCATTGGATATGCTTTGCATATTCTGTCTCACATGATACACCATTTTGTTGCTAGTGTTATGCACAATCGTCATAAAATACATAGGAGGTGTGTTATCCGAAGAAGTACTTATGAGATGGGTGCACCACTTTGTATGCAAGTCAATAAGACCTAGGTTGAGGAGTGTACAAAGTTTTGTGCCCATTGGAGAAATGTAGATGCGATAATATTAGAAAATTCTCGGTATATGTATATGTGTGTGTGTGTGTGGCAAACAATTTTGGCACAAAGTAAACACCTAGTGCACAAATTATGCACTTCATACCTTGAGTAAATAAGCTTGTTGATGAGGATAAATATGCCCTTGAATAAAAGCACAGTTGTTGTATGACCACAATAGGATCGCTTTGACACCTGTGATTTTGCCCATATGTAAGTTTACAAATAGTATAAAAAATCATGTAATAATATATTAATAGTTTGCAAATGTGTATAGCAAGTGAGTAATGGGAAGTGGAAGTGGGAATGAGGAGGGAGGAGTGGAATAGGATAGGGAAGTAATAAGGGTGTATGATAATAAGTATAAAAAATAGTATAATAATATATTAATAGTTTTTAAATGGCAAGTGAGTAATGGGAAGTGGAAGTGAGAGTGGGGAGGGAAGAATGGAATGGGAGAGGGGAAGGTAATAGGGGAGTAGGCTAATA